>NW_005843424.1:41589-55665 GCF_000455745.1 Alligator sinensis
AATGTCCCTGTATTGAGCTGGGGAATGCTGGCCCAAGGAAGTGATGTGAGCTGCCCAAGGCATGAGAGGAGTTTGCAGCACTGCTAGGAGCTGAACCTAGAGCCTGGAGCAGCAGGTAAGTCTTAGCCCAGTCCCGCGGTGGCCTCTGTGCTGTTCTGTCCTATCCTGGGTTCCTCTAGTGCAGGGGCATGCAATTGCTTCGGGCAGAGGGCTGCTTACCCAGTTTGGGCAAGCTGTCGAGGGCCACATGGGTAGCCCCGCCCCTTGACAGGTGCCCCGCCCCTTGACAGTTGCCCCGCCCCTTGGTCACCAGCTTGGGACCAATGTCTGAGGGCCAGCACGGGTGGGGCCCAGAGTAGGGTGCAGGCTGGCAGGGGTCGGTGGAGCCAGGCTGGGCTGCACCAGCAGGGAGAGGGGGGAGCTGGCCTAGTTCCATAGAGCCCCTGCCGGCCAGGACCCTGTACTCCCTGCATGCCTCCCTAATCCCAGGTGCCACCAGGGACCCAGGCTGGCTGCTCCTACATGGAGCTGCCTCTGTAGATGCTTATCTGGCCTGATCCCCGACTCCCCCTACACCTGCGTCCTCTGTCACCAGAGGGAGAGACTGCACACACCTACTTTGAGTGTGCCAGGCTGCAGCCCCTCCAGCACCTTCTCAGGACCTTCTCCTGCAGTTCCGGTTGCACTTCTCCCCACACTGTTTTTTTTATGCTCTCCACATCCATGGCCCCATAAAGCCCTGGGACCTCCTGGTCAACCTCCTCCTGGGTCTGGCCAGACTCACCGTCTACCAGGCCAGGGAGGAGGCTCTGGCCAGGGGGAACCGATGTGACCATGGGGCTGTTTTCCTGTCACTGCTCCTTGCACGTTTCAAGGCTAGAGACTGACTCTTAAGACTGAATACTTCCCAATTGATTGTTTTCAGAGACTGGACAATACCAACAGTTAAATTAATCAAAATTCACCAATGGACTTCTGAAACTGCACATACTAGCGGACGTGACCCTGGGGCTGACGGCTGTTACCCAGCAGCCATCCAAGGGGACGTTCCATGAGGGTCAGAGACCCCTGGATTGGGCAGATCTGAAAACTGGGGAAAAGCACACAAGTCTGCCAAAGAAGAATAAAAGGCAGTGAAGAGCATCCCTCAGTGGTGCCCTCTTCAGTAGTGATGTGTAGGGAGTGCATGGGGGTGCATGTGCGCCCCCTGAGAATGGTGGTGCACCCCCTGTCAGGCCGTGCTCCCTGTTTAGGTGATGGGCAGGGGGGCAGGCGGGAGCTCTGGTGCCGCTCCTGTGAACAGTGCCTGGGGAGCAGGGCCGCCAGCAGAAGTAGCTAATGGGAGATTGGCCCCCAGGAGCCCTGCCCCCTGGTCAGCATGGTTGGCCATGGGGGACCCCCCTCCCCGGTCGCTGACTGGTGTCAGGGGGCATGTGCCTCCCCTGACTCAAGAGGCACCAGTCACACATGGTCTTCTTCATCGCTTCTTGGCCTCTTGAAGGCTCAGGACAAGTGTAGTGGCTTCTTAACCTGGCAGGGGAAATACCACGTATCTGTGTCCAAGAAGGCAGTTTTCCTGAACCGCCTCGCAGGAGAACTGCTCTTCTGGTGTGGTTCAGTACCCACCGAGGTGCAGCAGCTTTAAGCCCAGTTTATGGAAATGGGAGTCTCCTCCCTAGCTTGCTCCAAGGGCCTTATGGCTGAGGGCAAACAAAGCTCGGGGGCATCTGAACCCCAAGCCACCGGGCTGGGGCCTGCAAGTAGGATGCCCACCAAAGGTTTTGGAAACATCTGAAGCCCCTGGTGTGGGTGGAGGAGGTTTGCCAGAAGTAGGGCCACTTATGGTTCTGAACTCTTCGATTTGGAATTAGTTTGGGCTAATATGGACTCAGATACAAATTAAAAAAAAGATCTCCAGCCAGGAGGACCAGCCAGGGACCCCATCCTTGAAACAACACTGCCTTGGAAAAAGCCTTGAGTGGCCATTGACGGCCGACTCCAATGACTCAAGATAAGTATACCTGACACCGGTGCTCTGTGTGTTGAAGTGATCAGCCCTAGTATGAACAATCTTGACCTTATTGAATCACTGCATGTCCTTCTAATGAACTAGAAATTTAAGGATCCTGAGTGTTGGCTCTTGTAGCCTACAGTGTTCCCACTCAAAATCCTTGGTGCTAGGTTGTGACTTTCAATCCCATCCCTGTTCTCTTATTTGCTGTCCCTTGAAATCTCTTCTTGGTCCCCCAGGGCCTCCCAATCCTGGTATGAGGGAGGCTCAGAGCTCTTTAGGTGGCCTGGGCCCACTGCCCTTCACACGGTGAACAGGACAGAGCAGTGCCCACACCACTCCTGGCCAAGCCCTGCCTGTGAACACCTGTGGTGGTCATACTTAGGATGTCACCTCGTACCCCTATATAATCACCTAACGGACTGCCAGTGTCCTGACTTTTCCCACCTGCCTGATTTTTTTTTTTTTGGTCACTAGTTGAGAGGGTTGCTATGTCTTATCTCTTCCTTTGTTTTTGGTCGATCATTCATTCAAATTATGTCTCTATCAGGGGTTCATGACCACTCTGGGTAAATGATCTCACTCGCTTCCCTAGATAGCCACACACGCTTGAAAATATAGATAATTACAGCCAGATTCAGATCGAACTTGTCTTTATTTTTATCTTTTCACACTCTGTACAATTTTTTTTTTAACCTTACCTCAAATAACAATGCTGGTAATTCTACTTATATAAAGTCCTTATATAATAACTACCAACTAAGCTAAACAGAATCTGGTGTTAATGAGCAAAGTCTCCTTCTATCTTGTCTGTCCGTTTTCAAAAGACATTTTGGGGGGGCGGGAAGTTCTATCTTCAAACCCCACTCTTCACACTCTCTTTGACAAGATGGCACATGAGTCTACTTTTTACCTTGGACCCAACTGGTGTACAACCGGGCGCCGTCTCCCAGCCTAAGAGAGAAACCTTCCTTTCCTTGTTTACTTTTGCAGGTCCACAGTGTCTGACATGTCCCGCGGTTTACCTCCTTGGAGATCCACTCCCACTCTTGGAGCGGCGCTCTTCCTCCATGCTGCGAGGCGTCTCAAGGGAAGTCTCTGATCCTTTGGGGATCCCCTTTCTTCCTTTTTTTCTCACTCCTTGTCAGCTCTCTTTTGTGCTGAAATGCCCGGTTCTTCTCTTCGCTCCACTCTTGGAGCTTCTATCCTAATATGGTATCGGCTCTGGAAGTGGCATCCGCTGGGTCTTTTTGTCGCGTCCGCACTCATACTCTCACAACACCCCATACCTGCTTTTTGCAGCAGTTGCTCTGCCTGGGCTGGGAAGCCAGAGAGGGCCTGTCATGTTACTCCAAGGGAAAAGCCCCACATCTCCTTCCAGGGAGGACTGAGATTGCCATCTCCATAATGATAGACTCATATTATAATCCACTGACCTCAAAGGGCCTACAGCCCATTTACACCATCTGGGGATTTGGCTCATGGACCCCAAAGTATCCAGGACTGATGAACTGATTCATACCAGCTGGAATCTGATGCATTGACTCCAGTCCTGATACATAACAGCTGCTGGTTGAGCTTTACATAAGGAAGGGCCTGAAATAACTTCCATGGCAATGAAAAAAGTCCCTTTTTAAAAAAGCTGGGTCTCTTTGCCTATCCTGTAACAGATATTGTGAGAGGAACAGCTGTGTCCATTAAAAATAAATGGCAAATATTCCACAGGAAGCAGGTGGCCACTGAGAGGCCTTTATTGAAAAGACAGTAAGCAAAACCAGTTGCTTTCATCAGATGCAGCTGTTAAGACTAGTGCACACAACTTCTCCCCTCCCTCAGACACACAGTGTGGAAGTAGGGATTTTTCTCCATGCACATCACATTACAGAGCCCGTGGGGTCTGGTTAGAAGTTATCCAGCCCCTGCCCTTGGACCTAGAATGAAGGTGTCTCAAGCTACCTTTATAGTTTCCCTGTCAGGGTTGCTGCAACTCATGTTCCTCGCATGGTGGTCTTTTCTTGTCTGAGCCCTAATGCAATGAGCTCTGGCAATGCCAGGTGCAAAGTAGCATCAAAAGCTCTGATCTGGAAGGAGTTTGCACTGGAGTAAATGACTGTGGACCCATGTGCTTGCACAGGCTAGAGGCAAACTAGTGCTGCTGTGTCCCCAACATAGAGTGAATGTGTAATCTCTGGGGCTTTTCACAGACATTACCTTTTTCTAGGTTTAATCTGGACAACAGCTGTTACTATACACAATGTGAACGTCTGTAATCTGAATTACAATTGGCTCCAGACTGAATGAACCAATCCTCATTGAATGAGGATTTAAGTAAATGCAAACTAGGGCAGTCCAAATTAGGCAATTTAACCTGTATTAATTAATATGCATATAGGCAGATATCTAGGGCTTGCTGGTGCTCATGCTCACCCCCAGGTGCAGGAAGTGAGTGTGGTTTTGTGGCAAGGTGGGGTTTGCAAGAAGTGTTATTAATAGCAAAATAAAAGGGTGTTGTTATATTCATGTACAATATTGCTTTTGGTGTTTTCTTTCAATGGGTGGAAATGACCAGCCCGGTCTGGTCATTTGACCCCTGCTGAGACGCGGCGACGTGACGGTGGTATTTTTATATCCAGAGTTGCTGCATCCTTCCATCCCTGCTCCTGGGATCCAGGACATGCTCCCTGCCCCCCCCCCCCCTCCTCTCCCCCCCCCCCCTTGCCCCCCCCTCCCTACTCTGTCCCGCCCTGCACCGCACAGGGCCCCTGCAGCCCATCCTTGGGGTCCAGATATGGATAGTGCCCCCAGACCCAGACCAAGCCCAAAGCCTGTGTGTCTGTGTGCCTGCATGCGTGTGAATGCACAGGCAACCATGGGACTGGTGGAGGAAAACCAATTAAAAGCTCTTCCACAGCAGCATGCTTGCCACTCCCTACTCTGTCCCGCCCTGCACCGCACAGGGCCCCTGCAGCCCATCCTTGGGGTCCAGATATGGATAGTGCCCCCAGACCCAGACCAAGCCCAAAGCCTGTGTGTCTGTGTGCCTGCATGCGTGTGAATGCACAGGCAACCATGGGACTGGTGGAGGAAAACCAATTAAAAGCTCTTCCACAGCAGCATGCTTGCCAACCTCCTCCAGGAACTCAACCCACAGCATCCCTACCTGGCAGTGAGAAGGACCTGGGCTCATGGCTGCTCCCTGCTGAAAGCAGTTTGGCGGGGTGTGTTGTTTTGCTTTGTTTTTTCACATTGTCCTCAGGAGGAAAGGAAATGGCTGGTGCAGCCCTGATCCTGCCATCTGGGCCCTGGGGCTCCCTGACTCTGGCCCCCCTTTGACTCTTCCCTCCAACACCTGCATGCACACAAACAACAAAGATCCTCACTGAAGCCATAAACCTGGGCAACTGTCAACAAGGAAGTAGAAGGCACTAAACCCACTGCTGGGCAACCATGGTGTTTGGTTTTATGCAGCACTAGCTGCTTTCCATGGCCTTTATTGCTGTGCTAGTAACTGGAGCGTAAACACAGGTGTGTCAATACCAACCACAATGAACTCCATTGACAGAGAATAATAGCAGCTTTATTTTTCTGGCTCTACCTCATTTGCCTCTGTCAATGGTCTCCTGTATGCTACACCTGTCCTCCACTGTGTTCACAGTCCACCCCCAGCTCCATGCCATCAGCAAATCTTCTCGGGCAGTTCTCTATTTTGACATCTACATAATCAGTAATCATGCTGAACAGCACCAGACCCAGGACAGGTCCGCGTGAAACCTCCTGCCATTCCAATAGCCTTTGCCTGTGTCTATTAAGCCAGGTGCCTGTCCACTTTGGACTAGCTTTGACTAGCCACGTTTTTTCCAATTTGTTTATGAAACAGTCATGCTCTGAGACTTTGTTAGAAACCTTGGTGAAAGCCAAATATACTGAATATCCACCCAGCTATTTACTTTGTCAAAGGAGAAGAAAATCAAGTTTGGCAAGATTTCCTGACTGCTCATGTTCAGCCTTTCTTCCTCCAGATGCTTCAAATGGACATTTTTATAACTTGCTCCAGGAAATGCCTGGGTATTGAAGTCAGGGTGACCAGTCTATAACTTCCTGCATCTGCATTATCCCATTTTTAAAGAGGGGATCTATGTTGGCCCTGGTACCTCGCCTTTCTCACAACTTGGTAAAGACCATTGCCAGGGCTGAGATCTCTTCTGCTAGTTCCTTCAGTGCCTTGGGATGAAGTTCAGGCCCTGCTGACTTGAGTTCATTGGAGCTGGTCAAAAGCTCTCTGACAGTGTCTTTCATTATCATGACCCTCAGCCTTTCTCCTTCCTTGCCTACATAATCCTTATTAGTTGTCTTGTTGAAACATATTTTTTGGTGAAGACAAAGGCAAAGTAGCTGGTGAGCAGCTCTACCTGCTTGACAGTTTCTGTTAAGAGCTAACCCTGGCTATTTAGCAGCAGACCCACAGATCCCTCTGCTTTTCTTTCCTGACCAATGCATTTGTAGAACCTCTCCTTGTCCTTAACTTCCCTCACCAGGTGTAACTCAGTTTTGTCTTATCTTTCCCTGTGTCCCTGCAAGGTCATCTCAGGTCTTGGCATGATTCCTTGGTCGGCTGCACATCCTTCCACTGCATGCTTTCCTCCCATGAAGGAAGTGTCATAACTTCCCTGGGCAGCTTGCAGGCTCCAGTGTCTTTGTAATCCTGCAGCTGGGGTATCTGGCACCGTGCCATACAGCATTTGCATGCTGGCTACAGGATGGGTTATGTCCCCCTTGGGTGTCAGGAAGACACTGGATGCAAGCAGTTGGGATCGCTGAGACAAAACAGATCGCTGACTCCAGAACCTGGATTAAGAGGGGGTTAAGAGGCTGGAATATAGGAATAGCTGCAGCCATTCATGGCCATTTCGTGGACAAGCCTGATCCCCGCAAGGACGCTGTGGTCACTCCAGTACAGACCGGGGACCAGCACCAGGGGATGAGATTGTTGTTTGCTCTGGGCCTTTTTTTCTGTTTCAAGTTTTGTTCACTGAGCAGAAAGCATTATACTAAGGCACCGGGGAGGCTGCTTAGTCTGGGGCTCCAGGGCAAATGGAAGTTTTAGAATTAATCAAAACATAGTAGAACAGTGCGGGAAATAATCAGGACACTCCCATGTGCCATGTCCCCTACGCCCTTTTCCCGGATTTCCCTTGTTTTGTTCCAAGCTGGTCCTGGACAGGGTCAAAGCAAACAAATTGCAGAGGCAGCACCATGGGCCAAAACCAGAATCAGTGGTGAAACATGCTCCTGTGAGGATTTGCCCGACCTCTCCAGCATGGAGATTGCAGCTACTGCCTTGCTTTGACCACAGTATTTCGGCAGTTGAGACCTGCAGCCAAGCCATACCAGGCCTCACACATATTCTGGGGGCAGATAGGAAACAAAGCCCCAGCAAATGCAGTCTCTACTCCAGCCGCTCTGTGCCTGCACTGCAGCCATCACCTGGATCAAAACCACGTCTGCCAGGCCTCAGTCCTTGATGCACACCCCAGCCAGGCAGCTCCTCAGACACCTCATGCCTGCCCCAGCCATGAGATCCACCTGGGGCTTCCTGCGCCTACCTCAGCTCCCCCCAGAGCTGCTCTGCTTACAGCTCTGTCCCCAACCCATTGGCTCCAGGAGACCTTCTGGAACAGGCCTCCCTGCCAAGCCCCTCTTCACCTCCCGTGGTCCTGTGAAGACACTCAGTCCTCTTGCCTTTGCCTGGAGCAGCACTAACCCACAGCTGCAGCACGTGGCTCACTGTGGAAAGGACACATCAAGGCATGTAGCGGACATGGTAGGCCAAGCGTGGAAACGCTGGTTCTGAAATTGCTTTTTTTTCACAGCTATTGTTAACACCCTGTGAAACTCTGATGCTGTTGCCAATAGGAGCCTGTTGGGTGATGTGTGAATTGTATTTCTCAGGCTTGTGCACCTATCACATCCGGTGCAGTTTCTCACTTGTTCACCTTTGCACCTCGGAGCCCCACTCACAGACTAGGACAACAGTGCACTGGGTGCAGCACAGAAAGAACAAGTGTTTGGAGAGTGCTGGGGACAAGTTCCTGATGCAAGTGTTGGAGAGACCAACTAGGGGCCATGCTCTTCTTGGCATGCTGCTCAGAAACTGGAAGAGGTGGTGGAGAATGTCATAGTGGATGGCAGCTTGGGCAGCAGTGACCATGAGATGACTAAGTCCAGGACCCTGAGGAAAGGAAGGAAGGAGAGTGGCAGAGTATGGACCCCGGACTTCAGAAAACCAGACTTTGATTTGGTCTGGGAACTCACAGGCAGGATCCCCTGGGAAGCCAGTCTGATGGGGAAAGGAGTCCCAGAGAGCTGGTTGTATTTTAAAGAAACCTTACTGAAGGCCCAGGAATGATAAATCCCAACGCACAGGAAGGCTAGCAAGTATGGACTAGAAGACCAACTTGGCTTAGCAGGGAACTCTACAGTGAGCTAAAATGCAAAAAGAAGCTTAAAATCAGTGAAAACTTGGACAAGCAACTAGGAGGGGGAGTATAAGAACATTGCTTGTGCATGCAGGGATAAAATTAGGAATGCCAAAGTGCAACTGGAGTTGCAGCTAGCAAGGGACATGAAGGGTGACTAGAAGGGTTTCTACAAGGATGTCAGCAACAAGAGGAAGGTCAGGAAAAGTGTGGGTCCCTTACTGAATGGGGGAGGCAGCCTAGTGACAGAGATATGGAAAAGGCTGAAGTACTCCAATACTTTTTTCACCTTAGTCTTTACAGGCAAGGTCAGCTCCCAGACTACTGCACCGGGCAGCACAGATTAGGGAAGAGATGAGCAGCCAACAGTGGCAAAAGGAGGTGAGCAGCTCTCAATGGTGAAAGAACAGGTTAGGGTCTATTTAGAAAAGCTGGACATGTACAAGTGCATAGAGCTGGATGCAATGCACCCAAGGATGCTGAGGGAGTTGCTTAATATGATTGCAGAGCCACCGACCATCATTTTTGAAAATTCATGGTGATTGGGTGAGGCCATTTCATTGGAAAAAGGCAAAGATAGTGCCCATAGTTAAGAAAGGATAAAAGGAGGATCCAGAGAACTACAGACCAGTCAGCCTCACCTCAGTCCCTGGAGAAATCATGGAGCAGATCCACAAGGAATCCATTTCTAAGCACTTGGAGGAGGAATTAGGAACAGTCAGCATGATTTCACCCAGGACAAGTCATGCCGGACCAACCTGGCTGCCTTCTGTGATGAGATGACTGGCTCTGTGGATGAGCGAATGTAGTACACTGGAGTCATGGGGTGGCCATGATTCCTCCTGGTGGCTCTGCAACCATGCCCTGCTCTGCTCCTTCTGTCTTCCCCATCATGCCTTGATGTAATAATAATGTGAAAAGGGAGGCTGCCCAGGAGCCGTCATGTGGGCCCCAGCCCAACTGAACCCCAACTGGGGTTCCCCAGTACCTTACTGGTCTCAGTTGCACAGCTCCCAGGTCCCTCTGGTCCCAGGCCCCTTGCTACATCGCTCTATGAACCTAAAGCCTTAGGGGCATATTGTGTAGCTCCATTGCCCAGTTGTTGCAGGTGCTACTGTGATGTTGTTTGCCTGTTGGGGCTTTGGCCTCCCAGCCACTGCTCCTTTCCTCTTAGCTGGGCCTTAAAGCCCAGACCCATTGCATCAGACTAGGTTTTGAAGCACCAGCTCTGGTTTAGCTCTTTTGGGCACCAAGCCCCTGGCTCCTGTCTGCTGGGCCCCTGGGCCCCACCTGACTGCACCCCTCTTGGGCACCAGACCTCTGGCCCTGGGCCCCTGCCTGGCTGTGCCTCTCTCAGGCACTGGGACCCATGCCCCTGTCTGGCTCTGTGGCCTTATGCTCTGCCCTGCTTCATGTTCAGGCCTTGAGCCTGCCCCTTCTGGTCAGCAGACTACCCTGGGCTGCCTGCAGGTGCCTGCTATTTGGCTTCATTGTCCCATTGCAACCTGCAGTTGCTGTGCCCTGCCTGGTGTGCAGTGCTCCCGCGCTGGGCTGCTTCTTTTTTAAAAGAACAGAGAGCCCCCGGCTCTCCATTTGAATGAGGAGCAGTAGACATGATATACCTTGACTTTAGCAGGGCTTTTGCTATTGTCTCCCACAGTATTCATGCAAGCAAGTTAAGGGAGTATGCTTTGGATGTATGGACTGTAAGGTGAATAGAAAGCTGGCTGGATCATCAGGCTCAATAGGTGCGATCAATGGTTTGATGTCTACTGGGCAGCTGCTATTAAATGGATCTGGCGTGACTTGGGGTGAGTGAGCTAACAGGGAGAAATTCTTGTTGCAGTGGAAAGGGGCCATTGCGTTTCCCCCCGTTTCTCCCCCTCCAGGTACCTAGGCCCTGTACTCCTTGTCATTTTGTATTTTGTGCCTTTTATATTTCCCTAACCAGTATTGTTTGTTCTGCTCTTTGTGTGTTATATTTTGTTAACCCTGTCTTTTGCCAATGATTGTAAGTGTCTAATCTTTGTTGAATCCTGCCCCTTGGGGCATTGTGGTATCCACTGTACCCCAGTTTATACTGGTTATGTTCCCAGTACTGTTTTTTCATTAAAATGTCTATGGTTAAGTCCCCATTGGTGGTCTGGCTCTGCTCTATAGAGGGAGGAGATTGCCTACACCTCCCACAGCGCTTGTGCACTTGCTTTGATCCCTTCAATTGGAGAAGGGGTACCTCTTGGTGTACCGCCCGGGTTACAATTCTATTACTTCTAATGTGACATTCCCCTGCGAACCCCTCTCAGCTTGTAGAGTCTGTAGCCCTTTCCCATGAAGCACATCTCCTCTTGCCCACACTATGTCCTCAGTGTCCTCATGTCTGTTTGACTGCTGCACAAAGAGGGATAACAGCATGGGCGGCGTGAGAGAGAGCTATGCAGAGCTGGTCCCAAGGCTACAATTACAGCTGACCAGAAAATCCCAAGCATTTGTCTATGCAGGGAATGTGGTTATTTTTGTCAAAGTCCCAAAAGACGTCTGCGAAACGTGGGAAAGATATTTGGTTTCATGCTTTTACTTTTGATGGAAAATTGGCCTTGCCAGTTTGTTTATCTGAAAACTCATTGAAGAATTGTGTTGACAGATGGTATTTTCCATCAGCTATTGATACCATACCACAGCTGCCTTCTAGGCCCTGAGGGAGCATGCACAGAGCTGGGCCTGCCTTCTGCATCGTGGAGTCAGGCAGGGACTCACTGGGCAAGACTAGACAAAGAGCAATTCAGTTCCTGATCCAGAGACACACACTGAAATAATTGTGGAATTTCCCAGGGCCTATCTGAGAATTCATCTCTCTCCAGGGTTTTGCATATGTTGTGACTCATATCTGAATGCAGAGTTTCCAGAAGTAGTTACATGGCCTCAGGACAGAGGCCGTCTGTCACACTGAGGGTATTGGGGGATTTCCACTACTCTGTATCTCCCTCAGGATGAAAGCCCCTGGTTGTACTTGCCAGGCACTGAGCAACAATGGAGCCTGCAAGTCCTCCCTCGTCATTCCCCAACCTGCTCCTCACTGTAGTTCCCAAAGATAATCCCATTGATACCCCAGCCACCTACCCTGCCACTTTTTGTGAGACATCTCTCCCCAAGCTAATGGCCTTTTCCCTGAGCTTCTGTATTCCCAGCACTCTCTGGGCCTCAGGATCACTCATTTGGCTTCCCACAAGTGCTTCTCAAAGTCTCTTTCTTGGTGCATTATTGACATGGTCTCATCAGTGTCTGTGTGGACTCAGTCCTCCTTCATTGCCCCTGGACAGCTTGCTCCAGGGCAATCATGTGCTGCTTCTCAGATCCTTAAAGAAAGAACAGACAAGCTCAGAGTTACCTTAGAGCTGGGGCCTGGACATGTGGGACCAATTCCCAGTTTGGCCACTGCTTCTTGTGTGACCTTGGACAACCTGCCCATCTCTGAGGCCCTCTGTTCTCTGCTTGCATCATGGGAGTAATGAGAGCCATTTTCTCCCTCCCTTTGTGACTGGTCTGTTGGGGCTCTAGTCCCCTCGGGGCAGGGAGCACCTCTCCTGTGTGTCCGTATAGCACACGAGAACGTGCAGCTACTCCAAAGTGCTTCTACAGCCATATCTCAATGTGCTCCATCATGGGACAAGTGCTGCTGTCCTCTTCAACAGATAGAGAAAGTGAGGCACAGAGATGTGAGTAGATCCTACGGGCCAGGAGTAGATCAAGGGCTGAAACCAGTCTCCTGTGTCCCTGGGGAGTGCTCTGCCCTCCAGGCCATGCTCTCTGGGCTTTGTTCTCACGTGGCAATTGCCAACATGCAGATCCCCCGAAGAACAAGGCTTACCAATTTACCAAAGGGATGTTTGGCAAAGATTGAATCAATTCAGGCTCAGACTGTTTGAATGTCTGTCCCTAGCTGCAACAGTCCTTATTGTGCTCCAAGAAGGGGGAGTCCAGCATAATTTAGGAGATGCGGTCCAGCCAGGGAGTCTGGTCTGTGGAGGAGAATGGGACTGTGAGGCCCCTGAACAACTCCCTTGCAGCCCTATTGGGGTATTTCCAAATAGAAATTGGTTTCATTGTCAGCAGATCATTTGTGTCTTTGGTTTTTGCTTAAAAATTAAAATTTCCCATAACAATTCAGATGAGAACAAATCTTACTTCTGTGTTGATTCACATCTTCCCTAGGAACAAACTACAACTTCTCTAGCCAGTTCCACTGGAAATACAGGTTATTCCTCAAGCTATCTGGGGATTGTCTGATGGGTCGGTTTTCCATCTGAGTTGGCCAGTTTGGTGGAATCCAACTGTTTCGTGCATCGGTGGATCTAGGGGTTGCAGTGGCATGGTCACATCCTCATTTGCCTGTGTGCCCCGTGCTCAGGGAGATCTCTGAGTTCACCACTGGTTGGTGCCAGGTCCTGCCTGAGTCACTGCTTTTGTGTGGCTCCAGAGCCCAGAGGTAAATGTCACTGCCACTCACCCCTTACCGCCCTGCCCTGCCCACCTTTTCTCTTGCCCCTGAATTCAGCAGGGGAAGGGGGCGCCTTGCCAGGGTGGCACTTCGCTCATGGTGGTGGCATCAAGCTTCCCTGCCTGGCCCTGCTCTTTCTTGCTCCGCTGGGTCCCATCCGCTGGGCTGTGGAGGCCCCAGGGGGAGGGCAGCAGGGTGGGGAGCCCAAATCCACAGCAGGCAGGCCACCCCCACCATTGACTCCACTCTGGCTGTGCTGCCAGCAGGAGAGGACGAGCCGGGCTCCATGCTCCACTGCAGCAGCCCACACCTGCCACGAGTGCTGTGGCTGGGGCACTGCTGAGTGGGGCAGGGAGCTGCAGACCCGGGTCCCTGGCCCCATAGCCCTGGCAGCTGGCAGGGCTGGGGGGGGCAGGGGGTGAGGCATGAGGGGCGCAAGCACGGCTGGGAGGGTGCTGGGGAGCTGTGATTTGGGAGTGAGGGGCCTGGACCTGCATCCTGGTGAGTGAAAAGGGCAGGAGGAGCCCTGATTTTCCATGATAAAAAAACCCAGAATCAAATACCAAAATGTATAGGTACTTAGAATTTATTTTATTATAGTGATTGAGGCACTAATAGCTTGCAAATTTCTCTAAAATTGTAAATATATCAATAAAACATTGTGTTAAACTGATGCCTATATATAGTGGCATTTCATTTTAATTGCAGATTTGGGGTTTTTAATCAGAGAATTTGCAATTTCTAATCAGAGAATCTGCAATTTTTCAATAGAGAAAACCAGGATCCCTGCTAATGAGAAGCAATTCCTTCTCCAACTGAAATCAGGGCCCCCTTGTGCCAGGCGCTGCACAGACACAAAGACAGAGACAGCCCCCTCTTCCAAATAGCTCATGCTCAATTCCTAATCCATAGGTAACAGGTTTCAGTCTCCCAGTCACAGGACCTGTGATTCGTTAGTACTGTATTTTCTTGCATACAACATACTCCAAAATATATTTACCTAGTTTTTGTAAGGCAGAATGAAAAAAAAAAAAAGGTATTTTGAGAGTTATGGCTGGATTGAGCAGCGACAGAGCCTAATGTCCCACTGACTC
>NW_005843424.1:55700-67737 GCF_000455745.1 Alligator sinensis
AACACTAGATCAGGGGTTGGCAATATTTTTGTCTGGCGTGCCAAAAATACCCCAACCTTGACCCACGCCATGACTCGGAGTGTCAAGGGCAGATGATGGGAGAGCTGCAAGGGGCCCAATCCTCATTGCTGGTGGTGGGTGCATACATGCCTCTGGGTGGATGGCAAGGGAGGGTCCAGGGTTGCTCTGTCCTGGCCTCTTCCCCACCATGCACCCTGAGGCACGTGTGCAGCTGCCAGCAGTCACGGAGCCTGCGCTGCTTGCAGGAGGTTGTGGGCAGGCTGCAGAAAGTTGAACTGGGGTCCAGAGCCCCAGCCCGACTCTGTGTCCAGTGGTGGCTGCACATACATCTCAGAGCACACTGCAGGGAGAGGGCTGGCCCCTCCATGCCACCCGCCTAGAGGTGCTTGTGCACCCATCACCAGCAAGGAGCTAGGCTGGGGTGCGGCACGTGCACCCCCTGAGTGTGGCTGTGTACCCTCTACAAAAAGGGCAGGTGAGCGGTCGCTGCCCACGCTGCTGGAGGCATCTGTGGGCGGTCCACGATCTCTGCTGGCTGCTGTTGCTGCTGCCCACGGCATCTGTGGGTGGTCACTGACCCTAGTAGGTGCTCGCCACTCCTCCCCCTCTGCCGACAGCACCGGCAGTGTTTGTGGGAGCTCTACACTTACTGCTGCCATGCTCCTGCTGCTGCATTCCCACTGCCGCTGCCGCATTCCCACCACCACCGTGCCCCCCCAGTCACAGGGGGCACGTGTCGTTCATGGCAGCGTGCTTATACCTCTGGCAGAAAATTTGCTTCTCCACTTAATATGTGTAACCCAATTTTGGGGTCTGATTTGCATATGCATTTGTTGTATGTGAGAAAAAATGGTATGTGGAAACTGAAGTCAGCTAGTAAGTGATTTCAGGGGTCATGATGGATGCAGTCATGATCAGGCTAAACTGCATGCTTTTGTATATGTGGGAAGTCACATTATTTCACAAGCATATTATGCAGTCCTGGATTGTTTGTTCCCCAATTTTTTACTTCTTATTTCAAGAAAGTACTAATCCTGAGGAGATGACTGCATCTTTTAAATCCAGGCCACCACAATCCAGTTCTTGCCCATGCTCTTTAGCCATATGTAGATGGCAGGCCATTTGAAAGAGTTTGAAAATCAGGAGCTCTACAAACATTGGACTGAAGGAGATCTTAAGAGTTATTCAGTCCAGAACCCAAAATCAGGTGCTTTGAGCAAGACATGAACTCACAACCTTGGCCTTAGCACTTTGGTACAGCTCTAGAAGCATCTGGGCTGACCAGTTGCATTGCTGGAGCACACAAAGACACTGTCTTGCTAATTACTTGTATCACGACCGTGTTTGGCAGATCCAGTATGACTAGAGACCCACTGCGCTGCACAGTTCTGTAAGGAAGGAGAGCATACTTGCTGTCTAAACAGACCAGGGAAGGATTACTTTTTAGCAGGACCTGAGGCCCAGGGAGATGAAGTGATTGCGCAAAGGGCAAATGGTGAGTTGTGTACTAGATCAGTCCTACCCCTGTTGCAGCCCCTGAGCCATGGGAGCATTAGGTGGGGCGGTCTCCAACTCGCACAGACGGGCCATGTTTACGTCTCCATGGTTCTCTACCTGCTTCTTCCAGGCCCTGTTAAGGACTTTGTGCTCTGTGTGGATACTGGGGGTGGGGTGGGGGTTGTGTTTGAGGGGAGAGGGTGTCACAGGAAGGTCAAAGCTAAGACCTGGGTCCAGGCAGAGCATTAATGCAGAGACATTTAAGATGGGTCTAGGGTACATCCCTGATTCTTCTGCTGCTTCTCCATGGGAGAGAAGAGATGCAATCCCTCTGACAGCCTGGACCTGGAGGACATTCCACTGGGGGATGCCCCAGGGCCCTGTGTGGCAGAAAGTCACCTTTGTCTCTCCCCAAAGCCCCTGCTCATCTGACCAGGTAACCAGTGATGCTTTTTAAATTGGTTGGGTAGTTGCCAACACTGCTGGCTTCACTTGGACTGGGCTGCGGAGGTCAGAAAGGCTACATAAGGGCCTGATCCAAGGAGAAGGGGGAGAGAAGCCATTTTACCAGCATGGCCCAAACACCAGGACACAGGGAGAGAGTCTGATCCATCTGAAACTCTCTCTCTCTCTCTGGAAATCTCCGAGCCAGATCTCTACCATCTTCTGGATGATACTTGTGTTTCTAGAGAGCTAGTCAGCTCCCAGTGATGCATTTGCGTATCAAACGGCCACCTCAGCCAGACTGTTTTGCTCAACCGTAATCCCTTGATAGTGCTCTACCTCTTACCCTATTCTAACCCTACCCTTTGTAACCAATAAAGTTCTCCTTTGTGACTGGTGTAGGAGACTTAATGAGGGGTGGGTTTAATTATGCCTAGGAGGCCCCTTAGGTCTGCGGACTAAGGGAGACTATCCTATTTGGCCCCCAACTTGGGGAGGAGCCCCAAGTGCTTGTATTGGGTCAAGTACCCGTAGGACTATTAGGCCTGTGTTTCCCTGAGGACACAGGACCCAGACAGTCCCCTTCTCGGGGTGGTGGCAGCACGTTACCCCCGGACTCTGTGGTGGGGCTCGAAAGGGGGTCTGCCAGGGCTTAGGCGCCCCTGGGGAGTCACGTGGAGTCCAGAAGGTGGGTGGGCATGGTGAGGTGGGAGGCTCAACGCAGAAGCTCCCCCTACTGTCCTGCCATACCCTGCACATCCTTTCTCTTGATGACCTGTCCCAGGGACACTAAGATCTGTAATACACAGTGGGTGCATCTAGAAAAGATATTTACTATGCAGTAGACTAATTCTCTTGGCAATCCCCTCACAGTCGAGGATAATAATCTTATCTGTATGTCTGAAGACGGCTGACGAGGCATATCCAGGATCGACAGACTACTGCAGTTCAGACAGGTTTCTGTGAGGGTGGTGTTGGATTCTTTATTTGGTCCATGACACGCTGTTTTTAGTGATCTCACTTTTCCATCTCCTGTTGTTGTTGTGAGGTTTCAAAGTACTGAGATCCCTGCAGCAGACTCCTCCTCCATTTGGGGTGACAGTCTCCGACAAGTTGACATCAATGTTGCGTTTTTTAAAGTTGACCTTAAGGACATCCCACAGGCATTTTCACTGCCCTACTTTTGAGCATATGCCTTGGCTGAGCAGGGAGAATAAAACTTGCTTTGGGTATCTGGAGTTGGGCATCTGGGTGACATGGCTGGCCCAATGAAGTTAATGTCAGATGATCATTGCCTCAACACTCATGGCGTGCATCCAGAGGACTGCGCACATGCTTCTTGCAGGATCTCAAACCCCTTTGAGATGCTGCAAGATGCACATGCAAGAACAAAAAAAAAAGTTCCCCGGGCCGTAAATTTGCAGCGCAGGAGCAAAATTAGACCCCTGAATATCCAGGGGTCAAACAATACCCTGGGGGAAAAACTGGGTCAGGGCATGGTCCTGGACTGTGCCCTGAGGCAACTGGAGGCTGGGTCCTCCACAAAAGACATTCTGGTAGCCTGTCAGAGTGCCTGTGTGGCTGTCCCTATCTCTGGTCCTGAAGCAAGCTGCAGGGACCTGGACCTGGCTTCTGCGCAATAAGCAGGGGGTTGGGAGGCTGGAGGAAGGGGGAGACAACCTTGGGGAGGACCCATCCAGCCCCTGTTCCTTTCCCCAGCTCCCTGTTCATTTCCGCCCCTGTTTGTTCACCCCATCCCCATTCATTTGCCCCATCCCCTGTTGGTTCCCCCCGCCCCCCATTCATTCTCCCCATCCCCATTCCTTCCCCCCCATCCCTCGTTGGTTCTCCCAGATCCCTACTGGCTCTCCCAGCCCCCACCCCCCCACACGCACTAGCAGTAGCAGAGAAGGAGCAGGAGGCTGGAGACACCAGAGGAACATCTCCACCTCATTTCCAGGCACTTTCCTCTAGCCTCCTGCTCACCTTCAACCCCCTGCTCATTCTCCTGCTTGACTCCAGCTTCAGGAGACTAGAGATGAGCTGGAAAATGAGCAGGAGGCTGGAGACAAGCAGGGAAACAATCAGAAGCCTGGAGACGAGCCCTTGGAGATGAGCTGGAGACATTCCCCTGCTGTTTCCAGCCTCCTGCTTATTTGCCAGCCATCTGCTTGTTCCCCTGCTCATCTCTAGCCTCCTGAGGCTGGAGACAAGCAAGAGAAGGAGCAGGGCATGGAGAGAGCAGGCAGCTGGAGACAAGCCCCTGGAGATAAGCTGGAGACTTCCCCTGCTGTCTCCAGTGTCCTGCTCATTCTCTGCTACTGCCAGTGAGTGTGGGGGGCTAGCAGAGCAAGCAGGGAGCTGGGAGGGAGTGGGGGAAATGACTGGGGAACAGGAGAATGAACGGGGACAGACGAGCCTCCTCCTCATTCTCCTATTTTCTCCAGCCTTCTGCTTGTTCTCCTGCTCCTCTCCAGGCTCCAGAGGCCGGAGAGGAGCAGGGAAGTGAGCAGGGGGCTGGGGGGAGCTGTAGCCCCTGTGAGAGTCTGGGACACTGCAGGTAGGGCAGTCCATGTGCTCTGTGTGTGTGAGGGAGGTTCTGCCCTGTGGGGGGCAGGGAACCATTGGCAATGCATAGGGGGTACCTGTGGGTACATGTGCACTCCCTGAGTGTGGCGATGCACCTCCTCAGAAAAGGCACCACTGACACTGTCAGCAGCACCTGTGGATGTTTGCTGCCTGCTACCCCCCACCCCCTGCCGGCAGCAGCATTTGTGGGCAGTCAGCAATTGCCGCTGAGCTGTTCGCCACCCCTTCTCCCACCGCCGACAGCACTGGCAGTGTCTGCAGGAGCTCCCCGTCTACCACCACCACCGCACTCCCACCACCACCAGTGCTGCTGTGCCCCCCCAGCCACCAGGAGCACCCAGCTTTGATGCAGAGGACCCACCCCTCCTAAGCAGCCCCCACATCCACAGTCCCCCCCACACCTACCCACACACTGACTCACATTCCCACACATACCTCCACACCCACCCACACACATCCCCTCACCCCACTTCCTACTCCCTTCTGCAAGCCCTACATCCCCGCATCACACACCCACCATGTGATAAGGAAACCAAAAGCAAACATTAAAAATATAGATATTTAGGATTTACTTTATTATGATGCTAGAGACACTGGTAGGCTTCCAAATTTCTTTAATGTTGTAAATATAGCAATAAAACATTGCCCATCTGATCAGTCCCCCTTTCTCTCTCTCTCTCTCGTTCTAATTGTGGAAGTGTGGATGCTGGGGTATTTTAAACAGTGAATCTGGGATACTGCTTCAGCAGTCTAGTTGACACGAGGGGCTAGCATCCCCAGATACCAAGTGGCTGGGCTGCAGAAGCTCTGAGGACAAGTAGCCCTAAGCCGCTGGCCAGGGCAGGTTTTTATACTGGGATACCGAGATCATCTCTGACTGGGTATTGCGAGATTGAGTTGAGAACATTTGTCAACAACGAAGTCTCAACTTGGAAAGTCTCCAAAATGCTCCTTCCAATAGACATTGATGCTTCCTCTTTCCTTGATCAGGATGTTTACTGTGCAGTAGACAGCCTGAGCAGTAAATGTCTCTGCATCTACAAATGCACCCCTATTATGGTGGAGTAAACTAATTTACTTTGCAGCAGGATAGTACTTGTAAATAAAATAAATAAATAAAGGTACTATCCTGCTGCAAAGTAAAGAACTCCACGGCAGACCACATGCTGATGCTGCCTGGCTGGCTAGGGTACAAACGTACAGCAGCTAGCCGTGTGCTGAAGCTCCCTCATACCCCAGCCAGCCCCTCTGCAGAACATTTAGCTGGGGGGGCACCCCCAGGATGGCAGACTGTCCCTTGGGACCCCCTGCCAGCTGGAGCTGCTCTGCCCGGCCTCCATGTGCTCCACCTGAATAAACTGTGGAGCTTATTCAAATGGTATGTCTGGGAGCAATTAACTCCAGAGCAATATGTTCCATAGCTTATTTAGGTGCCAGCAGCATGCACAGTGCTATTAGGCCAGAGTAAACTAATTAACTCCACTGTAGGATAATATTGCCCAACACAAGTACTATCCTACAACAGATTTACTTACTCCACCGCAACACATGTGTAGATGCTGATCAGGGCTGGCTGGGGGATGAGGGTGCTATAGTGCTGGGATGCCAGGCAGCTAGCCCTACCCTGCAGCACCCTGGTGCCCCAGCCAGCTCCTATGGAGCACACTGAGCTGGGTCAGAACAGCCCCTAGGATGGCAGGCTGACCTGTGGGACACACTGCCAGCCAGGGCTGCTCTGCCCAGTTGAACGTGCTGTGGTCCTGGAGTTTTTGCATCAAACTCATTTAATACATCGGCATGCTGAGTTTCACCAAGATTTGAACAACAGGGGCCAAGGAAAGGAAAGTACATGGTGCTGTCCCTAGTGTTGTCTGATGTGAGCAATGAGTGTGTAGCTGTGAGATGCGGGGAGCACACAAGTCATCTACAGCCCATGTTTTGCTGCTCTCTGTATCTGTGGGAGAGGAGTGGGCGCACAGGCTTGAGGTAATGGAAAAAACATGGAGGAGAGAGCTTCACCCTGGCCTGTAGTTCTGTCTGTCTACCTGGGTTCTTGCCCAGGGCTAATCTGGGACAGAGTACAGGCCACTTTGGACTACTGATACACTAAACATATGGTTTGGTTTGGTTTGGTTTGGTTTTGTTAATCATCTCTGTGATAATGCTCTAAGCCTCAGTTTCCCTGACTTATGTGTTCACTTGTGTACTCTGGAACTGGTTCTGTTGTGCCCAGGATGACTATGGAGGCTTTTTATCCAGAGAAATACAAGGAAAGCCAAAATGACTTCTTCTGAATTATACACTAATTGACTGGAATATTAGCAATCAGACAAAATTACCATTAGTAGCTATATACTGCAGAAAATACACAGATATATTAACTTCCAGGTGGTGAGATCTTAGACCCTCAAGAGTCCTTCCTTACAGTCAAGGCAAGGTCCCAACTCCCACACTTATGCCCTTGTGTGGAGGTGTTTATACAGTCCTGGGCCTGAGACCAGTAATGCTGATGTCAGTGATGGAGTGTTCAACTGTGGCCTAAATATTTGCTATAGACCTGAAGGATGGGATGGCAGCAGAAGGGAAGCAGCACCATGGTCCTCTATGGGTGCAAAGGCACCTGTACCTAGGAATTGCCAACAGGGAGGGCAAAGGTGATGCGTGAGGGGCCTGCATGGGGTGGCAAGGGGCAGGACAAGAACAGGCAGTGAAAACTGGCAGTGATGGGTGCAAGTCTACATACTGGGTGCATCTACTCTACAGATGTGTATTGTGGAGTTGACCAATCAGCTCCTTAGTAAATGTGCAGGGCAATTAGCCTGGAGCACACTAATTAACTCCACAGCATGACAGTACTTGTCTTTTACTCCACAACAGTGCACATGCAGATGCTGATCAGGTTGCCTGGGGCACAAGGGTGTGTCAGTGTGGGGCCTGCCTACCGGCTAGCCCCACACTGGATCACTCTTGCCCCCCAGCCATCCCTTCCGCAGCACATTGAGCTGGGTTGAAGGCTGACCCCAGGGGGCCCCTGCCAGCTGGAGCTGCTCTGACCTGGATCAACATGCTGTGATCCTGGGCACATGTTTAAACAGTGCACTGGAGAGTAATAAACTCTTGGGCAATAACCTCTACAGTTTATTGCGTCACATTAATTGCAAGTGCAGACACCCACTAGTGCTAAAACTTGCATCAGATTTTTCTATTGTGATTGTGCTGATGCTGTGGAAACGGGAAACATTTCAGCAAAATCATTTCCCCATTACATGCTAGCAGGTCTTTCTCTCACGTGTGCCTGAGAAAGATTTGCTGAGTAGGAGGGGACATTTCCGAGGTCATCCTTGAGACCAAACTGCATGGTCAGTGATTCTGCACCCTCCAGGGGTGGATAATTCTGCTTCTGTGCCTGGACCTTCAGGGGTCACTTTGTGGGGAGGGGAAACCAGTCATTACCAAGCCTTACACAGCAGTTGCCCATAATCACTCTATGCTCAAATCAAGCCAAGGGTCTGGAGTCTGAATGAAAGGGACACCAACCAGAGGTGCTGTGCCTTGCACCCTCTCCTCCAGCCATCACGAGGGATCTTTCTTCCCCCTGCTCCAAGGAACTCTGAACACCCTGAGCCTGGATTGTGAGCTCCTTGGAGAAGGGCTCTGTGGTGTCTCCGCAGCACCTGGCATCACTGGGCTTGGCCCAGGGGCCCATCCAGAGCAGTGTCATGATACAGTCACACCCTCCTTCACCTGTGCCACATATGCCCAGTGAGCTCTCTGAGCAGACCAGCTGATCATCACGGGTCCTGTTGGATCTTCACCTGCATGGCGAGCTCACAGAGCTGCGGTAGCACCTGACTGAGCTCACTGCCTGCAGAGATCTGGCAGGACCCAGGCTGATTAGTCCACTGCACAGCTGAGGTGGCTGTAGCTTCACCCACTTGCAATGTGGAAATTTGAGTGGTGGTGCCTCCCTTCAAGAAGTGATCAGAAGATGAGTTGTCACAGGGATGGGGGCAGCTTGGCTGGGTGAAGGTTGTGCCAGGCAGAGGCAGGGCCCATGTACCCATGCACCAGGAAATAGGAAGGTGCCCTGGAGCCAGGCTGGAGGACTCAGTCACTGCTCTTAGGTAGGACAGTTACCTTGCGGGGAGTCCCACTGGACCAGGCCCATGGATGGATCCAGGACGTGGGGCGGCGGGGGTGGGGAGGGGGTTGAGGCAGTCAGTACAGCTACATAGAATCATAGAAAATTAGTGCTGGAAGGGACCTTAGGAGGCCATCTAGTCCAACCCCCTGCAAAAAGCAAGATCATCCCCCACTAGATCATCTCAGCCAAGGCTTTGTCTAGCCGGGTCTTAAAAATCTTCAAAGATAGAGCTTCCACCACCTCTCCGGGTAACCTGTTCCAGTGTTTTACTACCCCGCAGTGAGACAATTCTTCCTAATATCTAATCTAAACTTCCCTTGCTGCATCTTAAGACCATTGCTTCTTTGTTCTGTCATCTGCAGCAAGGAGAACAGTCGAGCTCCCTCCTCTTTGGCACCACCCTGCAGGGAGTTGAAGGCTGCTGTTAAATCCCCTCTCAGTCTTCTCTTTTGCAGACTAAATAAGCCCAGTTCTCTCATGTTCTGCTCATAAGTCATGTGCCCCAGCCCCTCACCATTTTTGTTGCCCTCCAATGGACTTTCTTCAACTTGTCCACATTTTTTCTGTAGTGAAGGGCCCAAAATTGAACACAGTGCTGCAGATGTGGCCTCACCAGTTCAGAATAGAGTGGAATAATTACTTCCCTTGATCTGCTGGCAATGCTGCTAATAATGCAGGCCAGCATGCTGATAACCTTCTTGGCAACAAGGGCACACTTCTAACTCATATCCATCTTATTGTTCACTGTAACTCCCATGTCCTTTTTGGCAGAGCTGCTGCTTAGCCAGTCAGTCCCCAGACAGTTCCTGAGATTGTTTCATCCTAAGTGCAGGACTTGTACTTGTCCTTGTTGAACCTCATGAGATTTATTTTGGCCCAGTCCTCCAATTTGTCTAGGTTACTCCGAATCCTAGCTCTACCCTCCAGTGTATCTACTGCACTCTACCCGCCCCCCAGCTTGGTGTCATCCACAGACTTGCTGAGGGGGCAAATCATCCCATCTTCCAGATCGTCAATGAAGATATTGAACAAAACCGGCCCCAGGACCGACCCCTGTGGCACTCCACTTGATACTGGCTGCCAGTTAGACATTGACCCATTGATTATGACCTGAGCCCAACAACCCAGCCAGCTTTCTATCCACCTTACAGCCAGTCCGTTCATCCAACCCATACTTCCTTAGCTTGCCTGCAAGAATGCTGCGGGACATGGTATCAAAAACAGTGCTGAAGTCAAGATCTATCATATCCACTGGTCGTCTTGCACCCACACAGCCAGTTATCTCATCATAGAAGACAGCCAGGTTGTAGGCCTGCGCGAGTCAGCAGTGATCCGATTTCAGATCTGGCTGCTTCAGATGGCCATGATCCGATCTGGAGCTCTGGACCGGGTTTCTGCCTCGATCCAGCTGAAGCTTCAGAGCCGCCTTGGAGATCTGGCCATAGGGTATAATGGGGAATCTGGGATTGTGATGTCCTCCATCCATGTCTCAAGGTCTCAAGGCATTTGGGGGGAACTGCACCTTCAAGTCGGGATGATGACTTCTTTTTCTGCCAGAAGATACAAGCTTCCAGCTTCCACCTTTCTGGGATTCCATGCCCTCTTCCTTTTCTAGCACTACGTCTGGCAGTGCTTCCTCCGCAGTCCTAGAGGCTTCCTTTAGCATGGTATCGATGAAGTCCTCATGGAGGAGGATGCTGCTGAGCCTTGCTACCTCCTCCTGGAGCTCTCTTGCCTTCTCCTTGAGGGGTACCCCCAGAAGGCACTGCTCACATTGCAGGCACTCGCCCACCTGGCTGACACTGGAAGGAATCTGCTAGCTGCTCTCTGCACAGCGCAAAACCAGGACCTGGGTGGAAGCCTCCACGGTGGCAAATCATCCCATCTTCCAGATCGTCAATGAAGATATTGAACAAAACCGGCCCCAGGACCGACCCCTGTGGCACTCCACTTGATACTGGCTGCCAGTTAGACATTGACCCATTGATTATGACCTGAGCCCAACAACCCAGCCAGCTTTCTATCCACCTTACAGCCAGTCCGTTCATCCAACCCATACTTCCTTAGCTTGCCTGCAAGAATGCTGCGGGACATGGTATCAAAAACAGTGCTGAAGTCAAGATCTATCATATCCACTGGTCGTCTTGCACCCACACAGCCAGTTATCTCATCATAGAAGACAGCCAGGTTGTAGGCCTGCGCGAGTCAGCAGTGATCCGATTTCAGATCTGGCTGCTTCAGATGGCCATGATCCGATCTGGAGCTCTGGACCGGGTTTCTGCCTCGATCCAGCTGAAGCTTCAGAGCCGCCTTGGAGATCTGGCCATAGGGTATAATGGGGAATCTGGGATTGTGATGTCCTCCATCCATGTCTCAAGGTCTCAAGGCATTTGGGGGGAACTGCACCTTCAAGTCGGGATGATGACTTCTTTTTCTGCCAGAAGATACAAGCTTCCAGCTTCCACCTTTCTGGGATTCCATGCCCTCTTCCTTTTCTAGCACTACGTCTGGCAGTGCTTCCTCCGCAGTCCTAGAGGCTTCCTTTAGCATGGTATCGATGAAGTCCTCATGGAGGAGGATGCTGCTGAGCCTTGCTACCTCCTCCTGGAGCTCTCTTGCCTTCTCCTTGAGGGGTACCCCCAGAAGGCACTGCTCACATTGCAGGCACTCGCCCACCTGGCTGACACTGGAAGGAATCTGCTAGCTGCTCTCTGCACAGCGCAAAACCAGGACCTGGGTGGAAGCCTCCACGGTGTGTGGTCCTGTCTGGAGAGATGCCTCAAACATGGAAGCAGAGGAAGAGCTAGAAGTGGCAGTGACTCTGGGATTGTGATGTCCTCCAGCTATGTCCCAAGGTCTTCTAATCTGCTCCCTCTCACTTCCTGCCTCTCTTTGCAAGTGGATTTTCCCTAGCAAACTCCTGTGTAGCTGGCCTGTTTGCTCTTCCTTGATCCTGTGGAGTTCCCCTGTTCTCTGTAAACCTATTTCCTCTTAGGAAATTACAATGAAGGACTGTATGAAAGTTTCCAAGCAAACTCCACCTCATTCTGGCCTCTAGTTAAACAAGGGGCTTAAGTCTTGATCTAGGTTCTGTGTTTTAGCTACTCAAATAAAACTATGTAGCTTAGTCAGGCCTAATTACATATACAGAAAGAAACTTAGCTTTAAGGTTCCCCTTTGAGGAGAGGGACAGCAAACTGACCTGTGAAATGACTACCCAACTGTCCTGTTTGCTTCCTCGTGTTCACTTGTTCCTTATATACCTCTCCTGGGCCTGGACTGGCTGAGCCCCTTTGTTAGGGCCCTTTGTCTCAATCAGCAATCAGTCTACTCAGCTGCTCA
>NW_005843424.1:71938-72839 GCF_000455745.1 Alligator sinensis
GGATCAAAGCTACTGGGAGCTGCTTTTAAATAGTACAAAACTCTAAGCAACTCTCCTGTCTGTGGAAGGACTGGCCTGCCCGATTAGAGCCAAAGCTACTTTCATTCCCTCTGGCTGTAAAACTGGTGCTGCCTTCTGTTTCCTGAGTGCGGGTCCCAGGTGCGGTCGCCCTGAGCTGAGCCGAGCCCCAGCTCCATGGCCGGGCCGGGCCGGGCCCCCTCGGTTTCCACAGGGCAGAGCAGAACGGGCAGGTGAGCGAGGCGTGGGGCCAGGGCAGAGCTTCTCATCCCCTCAAGCTCCAGCGGAGCAGAGAGCCGTAGGGAGAAGACACTGGTCAAGCGCTATTCAAACTCAGGCTGAATGTGGAGCTGCCTGCAACAGCGCGTGGTGGGAAAAGAGTTGTTAGAGCAAGGCCACCTCCTGCACAGCAGCGCCAGCAGGCAGGCTTCATGCTGAGGCAGGGCAATGTGGGCTGCAGGAATGGGGCCTGATCCTGGCTGTGGTGCCCTGGGTGTCCTTGGGGCAGTCACCTCAGCCCTCCCTATCTCACTTTCCCCACCTGTATGTAGTGGCACACCGCTCCCATGCACACTTGCCTTGTGGGTGCAGTAAGGTGTTTCTTGGCTGGCATTTGCGCAGGACTTTGGGCAAGCAGAAGGGTCTCTGAGTGGTCAGCAGCCTCCCTTGTGATGTCCCTAAGAGCGCGCCAGGACCCTGAGTGGTGAAGCAAGGCTAGGTCTTTGTGTGTGCAAGGGCTCCTCAGTGGGTGTAGTGCCGGGCAGGGTGGCTGTGGGTGGGAGCTGGGAGCAAGAAGGGGCCTTGGCTCTGCATTTGGACATCACACTGTCAAGCTGCAATGGGACAGGCAGGAAGAGGGGTGAGAAACAACAGCACACAGCAT
>NW_005843424.1:72962-73745 GCF_000455745.1 Alligator sinensis
TGCGCGGCTGGGGCCTGCCTCTCTCTGCAGGGGAGCAGAGGGGTGTCGGGGTGGGGAGGGCTGGCGGGTTTAGGGGAGCCAAGGGAAGGCTACCCCTGCCCACGGCGCAGGGCAGAGCTTGCAGCACTGGCTTGCCTACCAGCGCTGTGGTGCATGGGTGGGACTGGGGAGTTGGTTCACCAGGTTCCCCTTTTGCACCCTCTTTCCCCCACCCCATGCTATGTTTTGAATAAATAAGACCTATTCTGTATTCTAACATGCACTACCACTTTGCCTTACATTGAAGACACTTATAACCAGCTTTAATTAAGGCTGCTTCTGCCATTTTAAAACTCTCTAAAATCAACCAGTGTAATTTAAGTGACCTCTTTAGACAGCTTTAAAATGGCAAAAATTGCATCTGTGCTAGATCCATTACTGAGAATCACCACCGGTATATCGTCATGAGAAACAGGAATAATGATTGATGAATTCAGTGGGAAAATTCATGGGGTTATTTAAACACAGGGGGAAATCTGAAAAATTGAAAACCCAGATTGAGTCATGACAGAAGTGAAGTAAAAAGTAAAGGACGGTCCTAGGCTGTGGCATTAGGTTTGGTGAGAAAGCTTCAGGGTTCACCTTACCCCCACCCCGGATTACTCTGATGGGTTCACCCACCCAGAACACCTCACCACTCCTGGGGGCTCCTCGGACGAAGGTTGCGCAGAGCTGCGTGTGTGCGGGCTGGCCGCGGGCTGCTCTGGTTGGCGGATTTGTCACACTTAAAAAGAAACACAGAAC
>NW_005843424.1:74084-135707 GCF_000455745.1 Alligator sinensis
TGCAGCGCCGAGGCGCGGGCGGCACCGAGCCTCCGCCGGGACAGCTCCCGCACTGCTGCAGCTTTCCCCGGGCGGCAGCCTGAACCCACTGGAGAGATTTGCCCATTAACAGCATTTCTCTCTTCGTGGCTGAATGGTGAAATAAAACACAACAACCAAGACTTGCCCTTTCCTTTTCCTCTGATCCCTGAGCTGAGGGTCCCCCCTCACTGCACAAGTCATGGTGCGTGGTGGCCTTTGGCAACTTTGACCCAAATTTCCCGTTCATCATCTGTCCCCGTATGAACTTCACACTCTTAGAAGGCAGGGCCGGTGCATGCAAGACTGTCTCCCCAGGCCGCTTGTCCTCAAACTGTTAAAAGCAGTTAAAACGTGTGATGATATCAAGTTGAAAAGAGTTGTTCCCTCCCTTGCCCCATGTGTACCAATGGGGATATACAGATGAGAGATGCAATACTCTACAATCTGACCTTGTATACCAATGGGGGCATTTAAATAAACACCACTGGGCACATTTACTAGGTCTGTGTGAATAGGGAACTATTAGATTTGGGTTCAGATTTGGCCAGGTTTGGATTCGGATGCTAGTGATTCAATTCGAAACTCCAAATTGGTTTTCTGCTTCTATTCGGCCATAAGGTATGATGGGGAATCAATGAAATACCTATAACTTTTTTGTTTTGTGTGAGATGAAACTTGCAGGGGTAGTAGCCTCTGCTGAAAGCAGGAAGCCTGCAAAGTTTCAAGGAAATGGGTGTAGGGGTTTGTGGGAAACTGCACCTCAAGCTGCTGACAAGCAGAACTCATGACATGGGTGACCCTGTGTGTGTGTTAAGGCGCAGTGGGGAGAAAACTGCAGGCCTGCTGGGCCCTGCTGTGGCCACAAAGCCGGCCAGCTGTCAAAGAGAGAGGTGCATGGGTGGGGGTTCTGGGGCCCTGCACCTCTGGCTGCTAACAGGCAAAACTTGTGACGTGGGTGGGTGACACTGTGTGTGTTAAGGTGCACCCTCACTGGCACTGGGACCTCTACACAACATGGTAGTGTGCCCAGTGTGGTCTCCTCCTCCCCTATAGCCTCAGTCTGGTCCACCACTTTACATGACAACAAGTAAAATAACTTAGTGACTGACTGACTGCTCTATAAAACTCTTTAGAAAGGAATTGACAGCAAGCAGTAAAAATGTTGGGTTGTGTATTCATGGTGTGCGATGGCTTACCTTGTGCTTTTATGTCTATATGTTTATTATGAAAAAAAAAAAGAATACTTAATGGGTTTTTCAACCTGAAAGCTTCCTAAGATATATTTTTTTTGCCAGGCTGAGGAAGTACCTGCTGTACTTCCCCTCCCAGTGACAGCGGCCTGCCCCAGCCAGGAACAGTGATCCCCTGGAACTTCTCCATTTGGTTCTCCAGTTCCCTCAGTAGGGGGATCACCTGGCTGAGGAGGGCATTGCCAGTGCTAAGGGTCTCATGGCATTGAGGAAGGGTTTGAGGACCACCAAGATCTGGGAGATGGTACCCCACTCAGCTCTGTTCAGGGGGCCGCTGATCCCGATCTCCCCAAGCAAGGCCATCTCATGGATGGCCTTTTGTTGCTCCACCAGCCTTTTGAGCATCAGGTATGTGGAGGTCCACTGAGTCTCCACATCTGGCATGATTTTGTGCTGTGGGATGCTGAGCTCTGCCTGTTTCTCCCTCAGCATCTTGCCCCATCTTGATGCTGCAGTGGAAGTAGCCCACCGCCTTCCTGCTCCCACCTTGATGCTTCAGTGGAAGTAGCCCGCCGCCTTCCTGCATTTTGAAATCGCCTGGCTTGTAGCAGTCGTGGTGGTGGCGCCATCACCAGCAGCCCTGTCTCCCTCCAAGGCATCCCTGACTATGAGGTATAGCCTGTGTGCCACACAGCGGAGAATTGACAAAGTTGACATCATGGAGAGCCTTCACCACGTTGGCCTCACTGTCGGTGACCATGAACCCACGGGTGAGCTTGGCTGCCCAACGAGCCACCCCTGTACCATGAGGTTCATGGCCCCCATGATCTCCCTTGCCATGTGAGACTCATCTAGCACCCCAGCTAGGAGGAGAGCCCACCAAAGGCCTGACTGATCGCACCACTGCTGGTGCCTATTTCTGGACTTGGGGGAGGTGGTGCAGGTGCAGGGACATCAGGTGCAGACACTGTTCCCATTTCCTTGCTTCCACTGACAGCAAAAGCATCATGGTTGCTTGGGAAGAGAATGTGTCTATGTTTGGGGGGTGGAGGGGGACTTGCAGCTCTGGCTCTCCCCCTACCCCCTCTCCCTATCCTGCCAGAAGACCTGGCACCTGCCTTTCCAGCACGCTTCATATTAATTTTTCCTGTGCTGCAAAAGGTGTGTGTGTGTGCGAGATGCTCCTTTTGTGTTGTGTGTTTTATTCCCTCTGTGTTGTGTGCACGCACTGGACTCCTCTTTGATTATTAATAACTATATATGGTGTCTTCTGTGCTGCTCTATTAATGTGGATGTGTGACTACTACTGTACTTCTTGTTCTATTTCTGTGTTGTGATGTGTACCTAAAAGGATGTATTTCCTTCTTCTAAGACCCTGAGTTCTGTGTTAGGCTCAATCTGAATCTGACTTCTGTGTTGTCTTCAGTCTATGTGTAAACTAACTATAATAATATTAATAACTACTATATATAATCTGACTCTCTTCTCCTATGAATATCTGATTTTTCCTCTTCTATGTATGTATATTATAAGTGTGTGTGTGCATGCCATCTGTGTGCCTCCCTGCACAGTGATGGATCACTCTGAGCTTTCTGTTTTCAAATTTGGAAAAAAAAAAGAGGGGGGGATATAAATTGAAAGAAATTAATTGGATAGTATTAAGTAAGAGATGCCAAGCCCAAGCCCATCCTTTCTAAGAACAAAAAGGAGCAGACAAGTTGCAACCGACTGACTATGAAACAAACCATGCAGCACAGTGCCTTTCTGATGCTGTTGCTCACTCAGAACCAGCTCAGAAAAGGCACAGCAAGCCTGCGGACAGAAGCTTTTATGCAGTTTCTATGTCCCACCCTCCAGACACTGTAATTGGAAGGGCAGTCAGAGAGAAATCATGCTTGCTGGCCACTTAGAAATGTCAGTCTACCTCCTCCCCCCCTCCCCCCTTCCTCTTCTAAGTTTCTGTTTCCCCATGCAGACAGCCCTCTGAACTGCCGAATGTTTTCTGAATCGAAAGCAGCTAGTGATTTGATTCGGACTCGCAGATTTGGCCTCTGAATCATCTATATCTTTTCTGAATCCATATCGTGGTCTGAAGCTTTGCACAGCCCTAATGTTTACTGTTTAACTGATTAATTAGCTCTGCAGTAAATGTCTCAGCATCTACATGTGCACCCCTGTGAGGGTGCAGGAAACTGAAAACCCCACGGCAGGATAGTACATGTAGTTACAAGCACTGCCCTGCTGCAGAGTCTTCTTGTGAGCAGCAGCAGCGCACATGTAGACCCTGATCCAGCTGGATGGGGCACAAGAGTGCTTCAGTGGGAGTTAGCTACAGGCTAGCCCCACAGTGAAGCACCCTCATGCCCCAGGCACCCCCTCTGCAGCGTGTGAAACCAGGTTGGAGCAGCCCTAGGCTGGCAGGCTGCACCCGCCTCCTCTGGAGCCTCTCCCAGGTGGGGTTGCTCTGACTGGGCTCCACTTGCGGTGCATGACTAAACTGTATGGCTGAGCGCTCTGGGGTTAATTGCTCCCAGGCACATGTTCAGATGGCACATGCGGGAACCAAAAACTCTGGAGCAATAAGCTCTGTAGTTTATTCTTGTGCACTTACTCCATGTGTAGATGCATCCACTGAGAGGTTGTCACACAGGTACAGGAGCAGCAGTGTTATGTCAGTGTGTCCCCAAGGCCATCCCTGCCTAATGTGGGGTTGGTAATCCTGGCTGCCTTCAGGTGGGGCTGGGCCAGGTGTGGTCTGGGGCTCTGCTCTGTCCTCATTGCTGCTTTGGCAGCAGGGGCATGTAGCTGGGAGGGGTGCCCCTGCTGCTCCATGAAGTGCCCTAACAGGCAATTAAACCACCTACCCGAAGCTCAGGTGCAGTGACCCTGAGTACACGTGCTCTCTCTCCCCACAGGTAACTCCTCTGGTACAGACCAGCCAGGGGACTGCGGCAGAAGAGAACGGAGTGAAGTTGCTGCAGCCAGCCGGGTTGGACAGTGGTAGCACTTGCTAAGACCCTGTTGGCTCTGGAGCTCCGAGCAGTGCCCAGGATAGTTTTGAATCCATTCATTCGAATGCAACCCAGACACAGCTCAGTGGGTGGGTGTGGCTGGGTAAAACACAAGTACAAATTGTATTTGAAAAGTGTTTTATCGAATCACCCCACGTAGCTGAGCCGTGCCTGAGCCACAATCGAGTGAGTGGCTTTGAAATTGTCTTGCAAGGGCTCTGCCCATACTACCAAGCCCAGGTGAATTAGCTACAGTTGAGTGCATCAGGTCACCATGCCCGGATACTGGGATTTGATGCCTTATGCAGTGGAAAAAAAGAGGGAGAATGGATCCTGTGTCAAGGCTGAGCCTATATATTTCCAGGAAGACTCTCAGAAAGGAGAAGGACAGACTCATGTGACCATGCCTTTGCAGGGTGGAGAGAGAAGCACAAAGTCTCCTCAAGGTACAGCCCTGTCCTGCGATGTTCTGCTTTCCCCCTGCCCAGGTGTCAGGACCAGGAGCACAGCATAGGCCTCCTCCTCCTCTAGTAGTGGCTGCTTCATGCACAGAAGCAGGGTCCAGTGAAGGAGTTGGCCTGTGGATTTTGTCCCCAGATGTCCCATCCTTACCGTCTCCCACTGCAACTGGTCTTTGACTAATTGCTCCTAAGGGAGCAGGGACAGAGTCATTGAAAACTAGGAACCAAAGATTTCTGCTGTTAAGGACAGTGGCATGATTGCTTTTCCATTTGAAATTATTTTAATTCTTTTAAATGTTTTCTAGCAAAAGTTCACACCTTTCCCTCCCACAAGTGCCCCTACCTTCGCCTTCAGGTCCTGCTGTTCCTTCTCCCAGTATAATTAAGTCCATTCTCCTTCTGGTGCAGAGACATCATGCACAGTTCCTAGTTATTTTTCTTTCAGGCTGCCCGGCCACGGTCTCGCCATGGATATATCTCTTGCTGATTCTGAGTGTGGCTCTCAATCTCTGTCTTGTAATTCCCCTCATCGCACACTCAGGTGAGTGAAGAGCCTGCACTGACCCCACCTAATTCAGACCTGTGTCTGTCACACGGATGCTTTTCCCTGTGCCCCTCACTCCCACAACTTATCTCTTCCTCAGCAGTCAGATCTGGCATTGTCAGGTTGTCCTATTTTGAGACCTGGGGAAATACAGTCATCTGAGCTAGAGTTCGGATGCAGTAGCGGGGGTCACTGGGCCCTTGGTGGCTGTGCCATCTCCTCCCTTCCATAAACTCACTAAACTCCATCCTGCATCCAGGAAGGCTGGAGACGCTGGAGCTGTGGTTGCACGGTGCGTGCTTCACCTGGATGTTGTAGAGTGTGGGTTGGTAGCCCATGGCCTGCAGGCTGCATCCAGCCTGCAGAGTGATTTTTATCTGGCCTACTAAGCCTGGAGATTGGCCGGGTTTTGCGGGGAGGGGACCCCTGGAGCCCTGAGGGGATCTGCACACATAGTGGTGGCCAGGAGAAACAGCCAGACGCTTGCTCAGAAGCATTGCCCAAGTGAGGGACATGATGTCAGCCTTCGTTCTTAAAGCTTGCTGACCAGCCTGAGGCAGGATGCTGCTCCTGCAGGTACAGGGCAGTTGCAGCATCCCACGGTGGCGGGTTGATGTGACCGGTTGTTTGATCCTCTTGGGGCTCCCTGCAGTGAGGTGTTTGGAGAGGAGCTCTGTGCCAGCCCTGCATTGCGCCCCTGTTCTCTGCCCCCATGGTGCTGACACAGGCACAGGACCCTCTGAGCAGATGTGCAGGTTCAGTCGGGCACCTCGCATGCAGGCACCAAACTGCAGCTCCTGCCAAGGAGGGTGGGGTTGGAAACATGGGTCTCGATTTGAGGCTGTCCCCTTGGGAGCTACAGGCAGTGCTAGCCCTGTGGGTTGGCGAGGGAGGGAGGCCTCCCAGGAATGAGCCCAGGGACTCGTAGTGCAGCGTGTCAGTGTTCAGAGGGGGGATCTGCACTATGTCGCCACTGAGGGCTTGTTTCCTGGTTACAGAAGGGCAAATATCTCACCCTGTTCTTTTTCTGTCCCCAGCAAAGAGGCCTGAACAGCATCCAGCTGCTCCTGCCATCCCCGTGCTGTCCTGTCCTGCTGGCTGGATCGAGTACCTGGGGAGATGTCTCTGAGGCCAAGGGGAGCTGGGACTCCAGCCAGAGCAACTGCTCCTCTCTCGGTGCCTCCCTGGCCAGGATTGACAATGACAAGGAAATGGTGAGGGACGCAAGTCCTGGGTGCCACCGCTCAACAGGCCTTTCCCGGGGCCGGTTGGCAAAGGGTGTTTTGTGCCCAACTCAGTTGGCCCCTGGGGCAGCTCTAGTGTGCAGCACCTTCCACCTGGCGCTGGGGAAACGGGGGTGCTCTGCACTGCTCCAGGCACACTCCCCTGTGCCCTTGCCTTACACAAGGAAATGGTGAGGGACGCAAGTCCTGGGTGCCACCGCTCAACAGGCCTTTCCCGGGGCCGGTTGGCAAAGGGTGTTTTGTGCCCAACTCAGTTGGCCCCTGGGGCAGCTCTAGTGTGCAGCACCTTCCACCTGGCGCTGGGGAAACGGGGGTGCTCTGCACTGCTCCAGGCACACTCCCCTGTGCCCTTGCCTTACACATGATGGCAGGAGAGAGGTAGGGCTGCTGTACTGTTTTTGGTGGGGGTTAAATCACTTTTTCATATATTTTTAATAGACCTGGAACTCTTTCATAACTGCCTGATGCCAAGAGCCGGGGCTTGAAGGAAGTAACAAATTCAGTGAGCTCCACAGTAAAACCTTGAGGGCTGTAGACAGTGCAGGCATGTGACGGGGTGGGAAAGAGCTGAGGCCTGAGGCCAGCACTCAAAGGATGGCCGGGCTGAGAGGAAGCAGTGTGCTCCACGTGATGGAGATCCCATGTTCTGCCACTGCCTTCCCAGGGCAGGAAGCTGAAATGCCTCATCTGCCAGCTCAGCCCAACAAGACCCAAAATGCATCTGAAAATGCAGCAATTGCTCTTCATTCAGAATTTTTTTTTTCCTTTCTTGAATGTTCCCAGAGAAAACTGCTTGGCTGTATCCAGCCATGACAGATCACTTCACATCAGCACTGAATGGCTGCCCTGGTGCCTCCTGACGGCAGGGGTGTTGGTTCCTCTTTGCTTTGCTCTCTCCTATGTGCTCCCGTGGTCGGGCAGTGCGCCCATGGTGCTCAGTGGTGCCTCAGCCAATAGGGAAACTCTCATGCATCACTAAAGACACAGCCTGGGCGGGGAGCCTGGCCCATAGGAGGGTCTGGGGACAGGAGGCACCAGAACTACCACATCCATGAGGCTGCACAGCCGATCAGATGCTGCACATGGGCTAGTGCTGAGCTGACACACAGCAAAACAGTTCCCCAGGGGAAAACTGAAACATTGCAAGGAAAGTGGTGTTCCTCTCTGTGAAGATGCTCCTAGGGAAACATGTTTTTGTTGCAAAAACCCTTCTGAGCCAACATCCCAAGTCATTGTGCCAAGAAGTGTTCCTGTGGTATGACCCAGGTGGATGGGGGGAGCAGGCCTGCACTGCCCTCCTGGGGGAGCGCGGGCTAGGACCGCGAGAGGCAGTGACACTTCTCAGTGCAGAACGGGCCCAGGCTGAACCATCTGTCGAGTACCCGCTCAGAGAATCAGCACGGACTGTCAGAGGCCAGTGGCTTAGTTGTGTAATGTCTGTCTGCTCTCTTTGTTTTTCTGACACAGGCCTTTCTAATGCGCTATAAAGGACGCTCAGACTACTGGATTGGCCTCCGGAGGGACCCAGGCCAGCCCTGGCAATGGGCCGATGGCACCAACTTCACTCACTGGTGAGTCCCTTTTAGACCTGTGAGTTGTGTCCGAGCTGTAGCCCAGAGGCTGGAAGAGGGGGTCTCTTTGCAGCACAGAGCCTGGGCTGAGACTCCTGGTTCTGCTGCAGGTTTTTTTAGGATCTAAACCCAGACACCCCGGGCTCATCTGAGCTGTCGAAGGGCAGTGCCAGGGAGCTGTGTGCAAGCTATGTGCATGGTGCCCCAAGACAAACCATGGCCCTGCCTTGGCCAGGCAGTGGGTGGGCTCTGGTGTGTGTGCTTGAGTTGGAGTCCTGTTGGTGTGCGCCTGACATGGCCACGTTACATAACCTTTCAGGGGCAGCACACACGACTTTGTGGCTCCCGTGCACCATCCTTCAATGGGGTAGAAGGGTCTGAAGGGCCAGAGTCTCCCCACCAGTCCCTGCTGTCCCACTGCTTCTGCTGACTGAGTTTGTTGCTGTGGCAGGTTTATTATACTGAATGAAGGACTCTGTGCTTACATGAATGACAACGATATTGCCAGCTCCAGCTGCACCAAGCAAGGACTCTGGCTCTGCAGCAGACCAGCCGAGGAACCCAAATGCAGTGAGTGACTAACGTGGGCCTGCCAGCCCACTCCTCTTCCTGGCTCTTGGACCCATCAGAGAAAGGCTACCTCAGGCACATGTCATCTGGGAGATGACATAAAAGCAGCAGCAAATGAACTGGATAAAAAAATCCCAGCTGGAGAATCCCCTTGAAAACTTTGAAGACGGGGAATGCAGGGGACCCTTGCAGGGTCCCCGTAGGCTCACAAAGAAGGAACCTCCAAAGGGCATGATTTGGCAGGAATTTAAACTGCAGGCACTTGGGATCTCATGTGCAGCGTCGAGGCAACAAATTCTTTCGGTGAGAGGATATCTCATAACCCTGCTCATGCCCCAAGCTGCTCATGGCGTGTGCAGGCTGTTACTTGCACATCTCCTGCTGCAGACTGAGTTGCTGTGTGCAGTGAACCGGCTCCCTTGTGGGGCCCAGTGGGTTTGGCAGCATTTGTGGGTTGTTGGTGGTGAGGCAGGGAGGGAGAGACTTTCTCCACATGTAAAAGAGGCAAGTCAAGCCAGGTGTTTAGCGATATTTTTATTTTTATTTTACTTAGTAAAACTTCTGCTTTTGGGCGGAGCTTTGTATAAGGAACCACAGCTAAACCAGTCTGCCAGAGCACACACTGCTTTCTGCTCATTTTTAGTTTCAAGGTGGAGGTCAGAGCTTGGTGATCCTGGCTCTGGGGCATGCAGCGGCCGAGGAGTTTGTGATTCATGTTGCTCAGACCTGTCAGGGGCCGTATGAGACGTGTGGGTACAGAATCGCAAGCTGTTGTTGACAAGGTCCCAAACTCTTCCTTTCTGCCTCCTTCACATCACTATCCAAATTGGCTCTGCCCTGTCCTGGGATCCATTGACACCTTCTCCTCGCCCTCTGCCCTGGGCACTGCTCATCCTCCCCTTCTCCCAGGAGGGCCCTGTCTTCTTCTACCCCCATTGATCTTAAAGGAAACAGTGACATTAGTTTGGGATCATCAAGGAACTCCTATGCAAAGGTCCTACATGGGATGTGTGTGTGGGAGGGACAAGTGTGGCTCTCCACAAGTCTCCTCTGCTGGTCAGCGCTTTGGCTTGGCAGCACGCTGAAACTCCTAACTTACTCAAAAAGCTGAAATTCAGCCAGAGGTGACAGGAGTTAGTGCAGGCTGGGCCCAGTCCCTCCTGTGCTGCTTCAGCTCACACCACCCAGGACTAACTGCCAGGAATCAGGGCTGGGAGCAATCTCAAGGGTCATCTTATGGTGTCCCCTGCACACAAGCCAGCAGTGCTGCCCCTAAGCCGTCCCAAACAAGGACCTGTTTTGAAGCCTCCAGGAAAGAAGATGCCATAAGCAGAAAAAATTACCGGGACCTGAATCCTTCCAGGGAGACTCCAAAGGGTTTCTCGTACATTGATTTAACTAGTCGGCCACAACAGCCTGGCCTATCTCACCAACCAAGCAGCTGGGTACACGTAGATCTTTCCTCCCTTACCATGGCAGAACTGCAGATACAGTTATGCAGCGTTGTGTCCTACAGCCCCGAGGCCTGTGGTACAGCATGATGGGATGGTTCAGAGTGGCTCTTTAATGAGATGGAGCCCTGGAGTCAGGCGGGTGCTGGGGTTAGTAGGTTAGTGCAAGGGCACATGACAGGCAGGACATTTGGATCCTATCCTGTCCCTCAGATGGGAGTGGGCTGTGCTGGGTGAGAGCAAGGAGGGGCAAGAAGCAGGATTCCTGGGGCCTCTCCCAGCTCTGGGATTGAAGTGTGTGTGGATCAGGGGGGTGGAAGGAGTGGTACAGATGGCCAAGAGTTAGGATACCGGAGTTATTTTCCCATTGGCCCCCACTGTTCTGCAAGCCCGCTTGTCTCTGCATCCCAGATTCCCCAGGTATGACATGGAAAGCAGGAAAACACTGGGAGGCACCATCAGCCTCAGTCAGATCAGGACAGTGTCTTCCTGGCAAATCCACTTAAAAGCATCACTGCAGGCTTCAGGCTGAATCTGATTTCCTTTCATTGCCCCTCAGCCCCTCCCCTTCACCTGGCTGGGCACTGGCAGCCTGTGGATCACAGCAGAGAGGACCTGTCAGGGAAGCTGGCCCATTAGGTGGGGTCAGCCATGTCCTGGCCTCATCCTATCGCATCCACTGATGCCCTCTCATGCCCTGCTCTGGGCCACCTTCCTCCCCACAGTGCATGAGGGCTGTGTCCTAGCACGGGCCAAACCCCAGGATCTCTTCTCCCACCCACTCAGATTCCCTGCCATGTTGCACACTGCTGCCTGCCCTCCTTGATATTTTACCCCCAGACGGTGGCCAGACTCTCCCAGGTTTTCCCCAGCCTCTCCAGTCCCTGCCTCTTCCCTGTCTCTGGTTGCCCGCAGCCCCCAATTCCCATGGCATCAGCCCTGCCTCCTTCTGTATGGCTTGTCTTCTCTCTGAGAAAACAGCTATCACTGGCCCCCTTCTCACCATCCTCCATCCACTCCCACTGAGAGAAAGAAAAGGGATTTTACTCCAAGTGTTGCTCATCGAGCTGAATTGAGCCAGGAGTGTTCAGCCAGGCCACCCCATCTCTGGTGAGGGCATGAATAGGCTGATCCAGAAGCAGCATAAACCTTGTGTCAGGTTCATGAAATCCTGTAGGGCCATGGGACGCAAGCTGTGTTCAGTGCAGTGTGCCACAACTCTGCTTGTTCACACCCCCAGATCTGAGCCATTTCAGCTCTGAGCTACTGTCTGCCCGTCCCTCTGCCCACCTCTCCCCATGCATGTCCCTCAGTCCAGAGCTCCCTCCCTCTGCTACTTCACACCCCATCCCTCCACTCCAGCTTGTGCTGCTTGGCATAAGACCACGAGGGAACCTAATGAATTTAAGTTGCCCCTGTCACATGGATCCTGGGACTAGCGATTCAGGGGGGATTGTCTACACCAGGGCTGTCCAGCTTCTGCACTGGGGGGCTGCCAGTCTTGCAAGCCACACACCACACAGGTTGCAGACCCCTGGGGTAAGCTCCACTGTGCACACAGCCCGGGCAGCTTGGCTCTCCCATTGTACACATAGCCCGACTTCTCCCTGCTGTGTGTGCAGCCTGGTCCCTCTGCGGTGTGCAGGCAGTGCGAGTAGCACACACTCACTCTTGGCCATGTGCATGCAGCTCCTCTCTTGCTGCTTGGGCAGCCCCGATTCCCCCTGCCCAGCATGTAGCATCCTCTCCGAACCCAGCCCTGCCGCTCCACCCTGCCCCGGGGAGCAAAGGCAGGGAGCAGGAGCTGGAGGAGGGAAGAGGAACCTGGTCACTCAGGCCATCTAAGCTGCCCTGGCAGTGGCAGCCAGGTGGGAGCCTGGGGGCTGCTTGTTAACCACTAAGGAGCTGCATGAAGCCCATAGGCCACCAGTTGGACAACCTTGGTTTAAATTCCTCAAGCCCTTGCAACATCCTGGTATTAAACAGCAAAGGGAACGGGGCCATCCAACTCTTTGGCAGCTAGGAAAGCTTCACTTCCACCATGGACCCTGCCAAGCCTCTTATGGTCAGGAGAGACATCGTGATCACCCAGGTGCTTTTCCCAGGGCAAGGCCTGTCTCTTGCTGTCCAGGCAACTGTCCCTGTGAGTTTCCCAAATGCAGAAAACTCAGGGAAATACCATGATCACCACGGTGGTTTTTCTCAGAGACAGGGGATAACCGCCTTTCTGGCATGGGGTAGTACATGTGGAGGTAATGGTTAGCTACCCTCCCACGTTCATGGCCCATGGGAAGATCTTGGCTTTATGCCCACTTTATGGAAATGGGAGACTCCTTCCTAGCTTGCTTCTGCTGCCATATGGCTGAGGGCAAGCAAAACTTGGGGGCATCCAAGCCCCAAGCCTCTGGGCTTGGGCCTGCACATAGGATGTCTGCGAAATGATTTGGAAACATCTAAAGCCCCAGGTGGGAGTGGTGGATGTTTGCCGGTAGCAGGGTCACATACAGTTCTTGAATGGCTCATGGATTTGGAATTGATTTGCCTGATTTGGCTTGGAACATGAAAATTTTTACTAAAATTAAAAAAAAAAGTGGTAATGTGGGACTTTGTTTTCACTTCCTCTTGGCTTCCTCCTTCAGCCTTTTGCCTGGGAGGAAGTGTGACTGGAGGGCATCTGAACTCCAAGGCCTTTGGGCTGGGGCTTCTACATAAGATCCCTGCCATGGACTTGGGCAGTATCCCAAGTCCCAGAGTGATGGGTCTGGGAGGAAGGAGACTTGCTGGTGGTCGAGCCACACAGACTTGAATGATTGAGCTTGGCTTGGTGGATTTGGAGTTGGGAACTAATTCGGTGTAAAGGCAAAACAAACAAATAAACAAAAAAGTCTGCACCCAGGGTCCATCCCAACAGACGGTATCCCTGCAGGGTGCTCTCATTGCCTTTAGCAGCTCCTCCCGATGCCAGGTCAGCAAGAGCTGACAGCTCCTGGCTGTGCAGTTCTCACAGCTCTCGCTCCAGGTTTCTGTAGGCCCAGTAGTACTGTTCCCTGCACAGCCACCAGCTTGCGGGGCAGTGTCTGCAGCCAGAGCCCTCTGGGGAAGAGACAGACCTTTTTAAGGGTAATGAGTGCACGGGGGCTGATGCTTGAATTATTCCTTTCCTGTGTTTGGGGAGGAGTAGGATCAAAATGGTTTTAAATGGCTTTTGTTCTTCCCAAATTCTAGCATGTTGCAGGACCCTTCCTGGTGTCTGGAATCAACTAGTGTAACCCGAGCGGTACTCCCTCTCCAATTGAAGGGATCAAAGCAGGTGCACAAGCGCTGTGGGAGGTGTAGGGACTCTCTTCCCCCTATAGAGCAGAGCCCGACCACTGCTGGGGACTTAACCACGTATCTTTTAATGAGAGAACAGTACTGGGAACATAACCAGTATAAACCGGGGGTATGGGGGACACTACAATGCCCCGAGGGGGCAGGATTCAACAAAGGTTAGACACTTAAAATCATTGAAAAAAGAAATGGTTAAAAAAATATAAAACACAAACAGCAGAGCAACCAATACTGGTTGGTGAAATATAAAAGGCACAAAATACAAAATGTCAAATGACAAGAAATATAGGGCCTAGGTACCTGGAGAGGGAGAAAAACACAATGGCCCTTTTCCACTGCAAGAAGATTTGTCTCTTGTTAGCTCACTCACCCCAAGCCACCCCAGCTGGGACTTGAACTTTCAGCTCCCCTGTGGTAGGCAGCAAGAGTGCCACACAGCCATTACTGGTAGCACTGCTCCAAGCTGCTAGGGGGCTTGACCTTCCTGGAGCCCCGGCCTCACATGGAGCTGCCTGGCCTCTGATTGGAGGAGCTGGAAGCTGAGCTGGAAACCTCTCGGGTCACTGCTCAGATCCTTGCTGGAGTGGGGAAGCCTCTCCTGCTGGCCACAGCCTCTCATAGGGGATCCTGGAGCCCAGCAGGAAGCCTCTCCTGCCGCCCACACACGGCGCTGGTGAGGGTCCAACTGCTGCCTACGGATCCCGCTCCTTCAGGCTCTTCTGGGGCAACTGCTCCCGCCCCACTGGCTCAGCTCTTACCAAGTCCTTGAAGCTCCTTCCTTGTGATCCCTCACTGGTCTCTCTCCTGAGTCAGCCACACTGCCCCTTTTATCCCCCTCCAGGTGACCCAAGAGGCCAATCAGGGGACCTGGAGGGTGAATCTCTGGGGCCTGATTGGTGAGGAAAGGGAATCCCAAGTTCTCCAATCATCTTTTGCCCTTTCAAAGCCCCTGGGCTAAGTCACTACCAGCCAGCCACTCACACTAGACTGCCTTAAGGCTGCTCTAACTTATACTGTGCTAATTGGGAAGCAAAGAAGACTCATAGATCCATGTTCTGGCCGGGTCCCAGCCCCTTTCAGCAGCATGGGGCTAAGAGTAGAAGAAGTTTGGGATCCACACACCAGCTCCACGTCAGACAGGACAGCCCCCTGCCCAGGGAGGCAATTCTCAGGGGCCTTTCCATGGCAAGAGCAACCTGAGTGGGACTGGACTGACAGGGCTGTGACTTAAGTTATGGACACATTTTATTTGTCACAATATAAATGCCCTTGCAAGGCTACAAAAAGTGAGAAATCACACATCCAAACCATCTGCAGAGCTGCAACAGTGTCAGATTCATCACAAAAGCATAGCTGCTGCAACAAGGACCTTTGATGTTTTGTATCACCATATACAGTGAGCAGATGGTTACATGTAGTGCTATCCGGGGTCTCTCAGTCCTCCAGCATCCCAGAGTTCTTTGTTGGCGGTGAGGGGCGGGAAGGGAGAGTGGTTGGCTCCCTGACAGCTTGCCCAGCCATGGAGAGCTGCCACAGCATCCTGGGACCCTGCTGCTGCCATCACTGCCATGGGAGCACTGGCAACAGCTGGTGCCCCTGGCAGCAGTGCTGGCAGACAGAGCTGCCTTCCAGCTCATCCACTGCCATGGGGGCAGCTGGGGACAGTCTTTGACAACCTCCTACACTGGGAGCAGCAGATGCCCAAGGATCACTGACAATTTATCCCCCTTTCTCAGCAAGGGAGAAAGCAGCTGTCAATGATCAGGCTCACAGACTGGGTCCCAGTGGGATGGAGGTGGGGAGCAAAGGAGCAGCCCCTATTGCCCTCTGACTGGAAAGCATGCCTTTAAGGCAAATAGTGCTGCAGCCTGGCGCTATGCATGTGTTCACACCCCCAAGCACTTTGTTGTGTAGAGCTGCAAAATGCTCAGGCATGTTGTGTAGTGTTACAGACCAGTGTGTGAGCACCAGGTGAATTCAACAGTGCTTGGGGGGAGAAATGGGGAGCGGCTGAAAGGAAACAGGAGGGAATGTGGGGAAGGCAGTGGATGGGTGGGTGCATTGGTTCAATCTCTCTAGTGAGCTGTGATCCCCACATTGGGGAAAAATAAAGGAGATCCCTGTTAGAGCATCACTCAGCCTTGGTAAGACCCTGCAGAGGATGAGGTGCAGCTCTGGGGTCAGCAGTTAAAGGATGTGAAGAAGCTGGGGGGATCCGGGAGTGACAAAGCTGCACTTACCCGCATGGGTCAGCATAATCATGGCCAGAGACAGGCCTGCACACACTGAGCACAGGGCCACGAGTGCGATGGAGCCAACGGAGACTCGCGGGGAGCCTGGAAACAGGACACAGAGTCAGGGGCTATCGAGGGAGGAATGAGGACAGATTCACTGGGGACACTGGATCCAGGTCTTGCTCCTGGGGGTTTTGCTGCCTCCTCCCCAAACACCCCTGCCAGAGGCTGTCCAGGGTGGATCCCTCATTGCTCTGTGGTGTCCATGGCCCCAGGTCTCCAGTGGGTGGAAATTCTCACACTGGTGTCACCAGAGCTTTGCTGATCTGCAGCAGCTGAGGATCCGCCCCGAAAGGTCAGAATCAAACCTTCCCCCCAGAACAAAGCAGCTTCCAGGGAAGCCAGCCCTGACCAGTGTCCTCCTGTGCCAGGTGCTGCAGAGACCCCAGGCTGAAATATTCCTTCCCCCTCCCTCCTGGGAGGTCCCTGATGCCTCAGGGCTACTGTTCATGGGAGTCAGGGCTCCTCCAGAGGGGTGGAGCAGCCCCATGATAGTCACGCCCCAGCATCATCCACAGCTGGCCACCCCCTTGTCCCCTCCCTGGGATGCAGCCCCCTCCCGGCTTCTACTGCTGGGGACACGGGGCCTGCACTGGGGAGGGGGCAAGTTTGGTCTTGGATTCCTAGCTGGGGACAGGCCACACCTCTTGACCTGCAGGTCCAAGGCCATTAATTTGTCCTTGTCCTGCATGGTGCCACAGTGAGAGTGTGTGGCGGCTGCCAGGAGGGGCTCTGAGCCTGGCAGGGCAGGGGTGTGAGGATGCACAGGAAGCCTCTCTTGGGCTGGGTCAAGGCTACTGCTGTAAGGTGCATTTGTCATCAAACCCCTCCCAGCCTGAAGCTGTCCTGACACATGGGGGGGAGAAGGGATCAGCCCCTGGGTTGGACCTCAGTCCCTTGTGCTGCCCGTGCTGGGCTCCGGTGCGGATCATCAGGCCGGAGCCCTGCACACTGCGCACAGCGCTCTCTGTCCTTACCAAGCATGATCTGGGCACCATCTAGAGACACAAAAGGGAACTGCACATGCTCAAGTGGGTCCAGGCCTCTCCCCAGCCTTCTCAGTTAGTCCCCTCCATGTAATGGGTAGGGCTGTGCTAAGTTTCAGGTGGTGATTCGATTTGGAGGAGATTCAGCCCGATTCAGTCGCCGAATCTCCAAATCCGCATTGAATCAAGGGACCGATTAAAAGGTTTGAATCGATTTGAAGCAGGCCTCTGTCATGAGTCATCTGACCCTCCCCCATTCCCCCAGCTCCCCCATGGCTGCCCAGCTGCCCCAGCTCCCGACCCTTTAAGAAAAAAAACCCCAATAAACCCCTCCCAATCATCAGCTCCTGCAGCAGTCTCAAGGCTTCTGGCAGCTCGTGGCAGAGCCCCCCATGCAGCATGGGACAGTGGGGGGCACCAGAGATCGCCCACCCCCCAGGCAGCAGCCAGTGAGTGGGGGCTTTTTTTTCTGTTTTTGTTTTAAAGGGCCGGAGCTTGGGTGGACAAGACAGCCATGGGTGGGGGCTGGGAGAGCCCATAGGGGTTGGGGGGCTTGTGGCAGAGCCCCCATGCAGCATGGGGGCAGAGGGGGGGAGCAGGGATCGCCCCCCTGCCCAGCAGCACCTGTTGAGTGGGGGCTTTTTTCCCCCAAGTGCTGGGAGCTGAGGCAGTGGGTGGGGGCAGCCATTGCCGGGCTGGGACAGCAGGCAGGGGATGGGGTCTGTGTGATTCGGAGATTTGGCTGATTTGGTAGCAGCTGAATCTCTGAATCGAAGCACTGTCTCCAGAATCGGCCAAATCCAAATCCAAATCCAAAGCAAATACTACCTGCTTTGCACAGGTCTAGTAATGGGCTCTCAGGTCCTAAATTGGCCCAATCCTGGGCTACAGTCTAGCAATCTTCCTGATGGACACTTCTTGACCCTGATACAGGATTTAAGTGGATCTGTGGGACCAGCTCTGATTTGCACCCACTGGGCACATCTACATGTGACACTGACTGCGCAGTAGCTGGATACTAATGTGCAGTAGCATTGCATGGAAAAAATCATTGAAACGCTACTGTGTGTGCAGTAGTTTTAGGCTACTACACAGAAGTATCACTTAAAAGGAGTTCACCAGTGTTACTGCTCAGTAACTCTGGTTACTGTGCATTTATTTAACACTTGCTTATACAACTACCAAATACATGTGCAACAACCACTGTGCAGTTGCATCTCACGTAGTCGTGCCCCCTGAATCTCTGGCCCTGCATCGGCCAGCGGAGCTGAGTTCTTTTTACACAGGATGACCCTCACCCAGTGTCAGGGCATCCTTCCCCCATCCTTCCTGTGAGGCAGGGAGGAAGCAGCCCCCGGGGTCATCTAGGACCTTTCCTGTGACTCAAGTGTTGTCTGCTGGAGCAGAGAGAGGAAATTCAGGCCGGAGTATCTGTCACCCACGCTCCTGTCACAACGACCCCACACATCCTGGCCTGCATCTCTGCTTCCTGTGTGATCTCACACCTAGCCTGGCTTTGGCCCCTTTCAGGATGGGGAGGGCAGCACGGCCTTGAACCTGCAGTGCAGGGGGAGGGGCCCATTCCCGGTTGGGAGATGAGGTACCAGTTTCAACCTTCCCTCCCACCCCACAGGCCCCGTGTCCCTGCAGCAGGGGCAGCCTGGGGCTGTCACCCCAGGGGCGAGCGGGGCGGGTGGGGCAGGGACCCAGGTCTGGGGCAGGGTCGAGTTTCTCAGCCCTCTGCATGGGCTGCTCAGTGCTGACACGGGCAGGAAAGGGTGTGAGTCTGGGCCTGGGCTTGTCACCCCTATTCACCCACCAATAGAAACCTGGCTGCTGGCCCAGGCCATGAAGACTGTGCAACCCAGGGACCTGCTACCCTCTCCCCTCTGCCCTGACTTCCATCAGCTCCAGTTGCTGGTCCCCATCCTGCCAGCTGGTACTGCAAGGGGGGCTGACATCTAGCAGCCATTTAGGGTGTTGCTAATACCCCTTTTAGGGTATTGCTCACCTGAGCCGCCAACTAGCCAGTAACATGGGTAAACATTTCTATGATGGGAGAACAAGGAGGCCTCAACTGAGATCAAAGCAGGGATCCATGCACCACCTGGTGCACAGGAGTGGGGGGCTCTGATCTCAGTTGATTTCAGTTTGGCATTACATTTGGATGGCATTTTTAAACTGGTGTATTTAACATGGAAAAGAGAAGCATGTACAATTCAAGCAATGAAATATAAAATATATTAAAAATATGCCAGCAATCAATTTTTAACAGGCCTGGTAAAGTACAAGATTCACAGAATCATAGAGAGGTAGGGGTAGAAGGGACCTCCAGAAGTCATCTAGACCAACCCCCCGCCCCCCACCGCCTGAGGCAAGATCACCCCTATCCAAACCATCCCAAGCTAATCCTTGGCTGACTTAGAGCTACACAGGCAATGGACCACAAGGCCTAGCACCTTTACTTACCATTGGTAAAGCAGGGGGATGATAGTGCTTTTTGCTGGTTATATATAAACGTACACACTGCTCTGTGCAGCTACAAAGAGGAGAGGTGATCCACAGTTTCCAGAGAGGAGACCTGAGATGAGTTTCCTGCTTGGCACAGACTTCCTGAGTGAGCAGGGGCAGAGCACAGAGGGCTCAAAGACAGGAGAAGTATCCAGGGGGATTTTCAAAAGCAGCTAGGTACCTCCTTTTATTTCAGTGGGACTGAGGCACTTAGGTGCTTTTGCATTTCCCACCAGGCTCCTCGATGCTCCATGAGACACCTACGCCCTTAAAAACCTGCCCTCGACAAGTTTCTCTGTATGTGATGGGCCCCTGGCTTCCTAGCTTGGAGCCTGTGGGGCACTCAATAAAGTCCTGAACTGCATCCCACGTCCCTGCATTTGGGGGTGTAACTCCTGCAGACAGTGGCGGTGGAGGGGGAGGGAAGCATGGCCAGGCAGGGCAGAGAGAAGGGATGGGGGGAAGGGAAAGTGCCCTACCATCTCCATGGGGGGCCCTGGCTCCAGGTGTGCAGCTCGTGGGCAGGTGGGTGAGCTGGTGTGGGCACAGATGGCTGCAGCTCCCCATCTCCCCCTCCTGGCTCTCCTCCCCGTGCAGGGCTTACTAGGCAGGTGTGGCAACCAATCCCAGTGTCTGGATGCTGTTCCTGGCTGCAGAGAGGAAGTATGGCTAGTTGATGTATCACCAGGTAGTGTGGTGCGGTGCGTGGCCACCTGGGAAGTGGCCCCCTTTGGCACCAAGCTGCAGCTGGCATGTGCAGGGACTGTCCCTGCCCTGTCCTCATCATAAGTGGGCTGCTCTCAGAGTAGCCAAGGAGGTGGTTCCCGCGCTGCCTGAGCTGCCGCGTGAGGCCAAAGGTGGGGAGCATGCCAGGACCTGGCACAGGAATCCTAAGGGGCTCTCCCTGGAGAGTCCTCCTGGCCAGTGGCCCGTGGCTCAGGCTCTGGCAGCCTGCCTGTGCTACAAAACACGTACTGGGACTTGCCAGGGTCCATGGGGGCCAGGATGCTGTCCAGTTCCCACAGGAAGGGCATGGATCTGCTGCAGCTCTGGACAACCTTTTGTGGTCCTGAACATGGACCCACTGCACCCTCAGACTCTTGGCTTTGACTAGTGCCAATGCTCCTGCATCTGCTGGGTTATATCCAAGTACACATGGGCGCTGGACCTTGTTGCCTGTCCATACTGCCACTGGACCTTGATTTCCCCCAAGTTGGCTACGAACTCCGTCATCCCATCATGGCTTCAGTTGCACCTCTGCCCCTGTGTGTCAGCCGGTGTGGTGTCTGGCATGGTGGCAGCTGGCAGGGGCCTTGGCAGTGTAGCCCAGGGGTCCAGGTGGTGGTGTCCAGGGTCAGGTGGGGCACAGTGCCTGGGGACCAGTCTCAGGCTAGCAGAAGTCTCAGTGCCACAACCCCAGGGTCTGGGGGCCAGGCCTGGGCTTGCAGGGGTCTCTGTTGGGTAGCTCTGAGTTCTGGGTCACCGAGTTGCATGGCAGAGGAGCTGCCCGTGCCATGAGGCTCCTGAAGCTGCCACACAAGTCTCAGTGGCACAACCCCAGGGTCTGGGTGGCAGTCTTCAGGGGCAGGTGCACACAGCAGTGGGGCACAGTGGCCGGGGGCCAGGCCTGGGCTTGCAGGGGTCTCTGTTGGGTAGCTCTGAGTTCTGGGTCACCGAGTTGCATGGCAGAGGAGCTGCCCGTGCCATGAGGCTCCTGAAGCTGCCACACAACATGGCTTGGCAGCAAGCAGGACTCTGACCCCCACTGGTTTGGCTGACTGGGTACAATTTGCACCCACATCACCATCTACACCTACATTTAATTGTACTAATTTACTTTGCTGTTGGATAGTACTTGTGTCTGATGGGACTATCCTATGACAGAGTAAATTAGTTTACTGTGCCCTCACAGCAGCACATGTGTAGACAGTGGGCATGTCTACATGAGACACTGGTTGTGTAGTAGCGTCTCATGGCAAAAATCATGCCATAAAGTACTGCACAGTAGTATTAGGCTACTGCGCAGTACCATTACAAAAAGGCATTTGCTGCTGCTACTGAGCAGTAGCTCTGGTTAGTGTGCATTTATTTGCAAAAGTGCAGTAACCACTGTTCAGCAGCATCTCTTGTAGATGTGCCCACAGATGCTTTTCTGTGGAGCAAATTAGTCTGCTCTGCAGTAAAGCGCACATGTAGACACGTCCAGTCTGCCGCAGTGGTGGGTGTGGCTCCCATTGAGTCTAATGAATTGATCTCAAATGAGGCCCATGAGGCAATTGGCTCATGGTTGCCGGTGAAGCCACAGCGTGTTGGTTACTGTGGGACATTTTCCTCTCTACAGATATCTGCTGACCACTGAGCACATTTCTCTCCTTTCCTGTTGTGGCGTGAGAGTCATATTTTCCGATGAGTGCTCAGGCCATACTTGCAATGTGGGTCACCAAAGACCTCAAGCAATAGCTGGGCTAAGTAGTTTCTTGCTCTCTTCTCTGCTGGACTCTTTTCACTGCATTGGCAGTAATTATCCAATCTAATCATACATCGCTATTATTTTTGTCAGATGCCCAGCACAGCAATGGTGCTGAAAAAACAATTCCCAGACTGAAAAAAAACCTGTCCTTTCAGTGGAGCTTGGAATGGGAGCAGAACCGGGTCTCATGGCTCAAGAGAGCTGGGTTAATTCCCTGCTCAGGGTACCTGGCTGTGGCACTTTCCTCCAGGCTTTGAAATCAGGAGTGAGACAGCAAAGCGTCCCTCTCTTTTGACAGCTTGGCCCTTGAGCCCTCGGAAACAGCCAAGACCAGCTGGGTGGACAATTCAAAGGAAGTGTTAGCTCTTGAGCAAGGGTCTTTCTCTCATGATGTGTGCATACAGCACTGAGAACAGGTCATCCCTGAGAAGCACAGCCTGGTGGGACTCACACTGCACTGTACTAAAGCCGCTGTATTACTTCTGGAGCAGTAGGGACGGCATGTGGAGCAAGCGTGGTCTGCCTCAGCATGGCGCTGCATGGTGCCAAAACCAAACTGTACAGACACCCCTGTGGGTCCTCCATTTCCCCTTCCTGTTCCCCAGTCAGGGTGGACGAAAGCTAAAGCTGATTACTTTGCTCTCTTGCTCTGAGCATGTCATGGCTGGGGATCAGCTTACCCTCCTGCAGGACAAGAGCGGATGTGTGCATCTGCAGTTACCACAAATCAGGCGATGTTTTCAAATCTCTGCCCCTTTTGACCTTGTGCTACACGTGTCATCTGCCTAAGCAGACACAAGTTCACTCACTGTGCCAGGGTGTCACACACATGATCTGCAGGTCAGATCTGCCCATGGACATGGGTCATCCAGCCAATGGGGCTTCTCATGGCTCCAGAACAAGGCTGCTGCTGCTTGCTGCCCACCCTTATTACCTGCCAAATTTGCGGGGTTTGGTCACTAAAAGTGGCAGCAGCCAGAAATAGGAAAAGGGTGGGCAAACAGCGGCAGAGTTAGTTCTGTGGGTTCTGGAGCTGCGTGGAGACGGCGGGTCTGGCAGCTGCAGCAAGAGCCCCACATCTGGCCTGTGAAAGTGGGTCATCAGCCAGCAGCAAGCCCTGGGGTTTGGATCCAGTCTATTATTTCCTTTGAGTTTGACATTTCTCTTCTATGCTATAATGTCTCGCACATCTTTCCCTCTTCTTTAGACCTCTCTTTGTGCCCCCGCTACAATCTCAGTCAGACTCTTTGCCATTGTCTTATTAGTGGTTCATCATCATCTGGGAGTCAGCTCCTGATTCTGTCCCAAACTCTCTTCTTGATCATGGGGGACCACCTGCCATCCTGCCTGTAACTCCAGTGTGCAAGCTGGGCACCTGCTTTGGGTCAGAGTCCCCTGCATGCCCTCGCAGCCAGGCCATGTCTAGCAAGTGCTTTGCACACACCTCTGGCCTGGTCTATCCAATCCATACACTCAGCTGACATCCTCATCCAGGTCTTCAGCCTCTTGTGCCTGGTGAAGCATCCTTTCCATGGCTGTGACAACACACTGTGCTCTGCTTAGACCATCCAGGGCACGGCTGCATGGATCATGATACAACCATGTTCTTTGACCAGGTTGCTCTTCTCTGGGTCTCCCTCTGCTGCCTCTCCCTCTTCTGCTGTGTCCCATCTCAGCTGCTCATCTTCACATTCTGTGTCCTTCGTGTCCTATCTCCCACCCTGCCTCAGCTCTCATTTGGCATCAAGTCATTGGCTCCCATCTGCCACTGCCTCATGAAATCAGCCTCCATCACTCATTAGGTTTTCAAACCTTCATACTTTTCCCAGCTACCTTCATGCTCTGAAGAGCTCCCAGTGCACATCCACAATATCTTTGTTCTCCCTCCCCAACGTGCCTACTTCTCAGTTAGGTCCACAAAAAACTTGATGGGAGTTAGACTTGATAGGTTACTCAGTCTCCTACCTGTCCAGTTGCTTCACCAGGCCTGGCACTTCCATATCTGCTTATATCCATCTGTTGTCTATTGTCTTACACTTAGGTTGTCAGCTCTTTGAGACCATGGATCCATGTGGGAATGGCTGGAGGTTTTGAGTAGAATCCCACAGGGGTCTGTCCTAGGCCCAGTGCTGTCCAACATGTTTATTAGTGATAGGGATGCTGGGATAGAAAGCTTCCTGAGCAAATTTACAGATGATACAAAACTGGGAAAGACTACCAACACACTGGAGGACAGGAGTGAATTCAGAACGATCTTGACAGATTGGAAAGCTGGGTTGGAGCTAACAGTTGAAGTGCAGTGCTGACAAATGCAAGGTGCTACTCCTTGGGAAGAATTATCAAAAACACGAATACAAAATGGGTGATAATTGGCTGGATGGCAGCACTACAGAAAAGCATCTAGGCGTCTTAGTGGACTACAGACTCAATACAAGTCTGCGTTGTGATGCAGCTACACACAAGATGAACATGGTGACACAGGAGGTGATAGTGCCTCTCTACTCAGCACTGGTTAGACCTCATCTGGACACTGCATGCAGTTCTGGGCTCTGCATTTTAGAAGAAAGTGGAGAAGTTAGAGAGAGCCCAGAGGTGGGTGACAAAGATGACCAAGGGCTTGGAAAGCAAGTCATATGAGGAGAGGTTGAAGGCAACATGCATGTTTGACTTATGGAAAATATGCTGAAGGGGGAACATTGTGCAGACTTCAAATATTTGAAGAGCTGCCAAAAAGATGAGAGAAGATGCCTTTTCTCTCTAGCTGCAGAGAGCAGGATATGGACCAATGGTCTGATGTTTCAACAAAGTAGGTTTAGATTGGATATCAGGAAAAACTTCTTCACTGTTACAGGAGGGAGGCAGTGGAATAGACGCCATGGGCAGTTGTGGAGTCTGCACCATTGCGGGTGTTTAAGAAGAGGTTAGATAAGCATTAGTCAGGGATGATCTATGACCAGCTCTGTCTACACTATCCTATGGGTATTTCCCATGCTTCTGGGCCTTGCTAGTTGCTGCATGGGGCTGGGAAGGAACGATGTTCCTCCTGTTTTTACAGGTATCAGAAGAGTGGCTTTTCCCCCTTCCTCAGAAGCAATGGGTTTTGGCCACAGCTAAAGCTGGGGATTTTGCCTGAGGTGTGCCAGTGCTCCTGCTGGGCTGAAAACCTGGAGGTTCCTGGTTATAGGGTCTTGCCTCTCCATTCAGGATCAAACTGGAAGGAATTTTACCAGCTGGTCAGATGGGTATGGACTGTGTTTTCTCTCCCTCTGCAGTGAGGGCTGTGGCCCTCCGCCTTGGACCTCTCAACTGTATTTTAACAACCCTTGCAGTGTAAGACACTGGCCAATATTATCCCTTTGCATAACCTCTAGCAGTTTAGGGTACTATATCTTGTGGTTGTGTTACAGGGTTGCTTGTGTAGTTTTAGTACTAAATTAGATAAGGTTTTGCTTGGCGGGGGTTGGATAGGGATGATTCTGTCTCAGGCGGGGGGTTTGGACTAGATGACCTCCAGATGTCCCTTCTTGCCCTACTTGCTGTGATTCTGTGGGTGCATCTACATGTACAATTACGGTGTCTGAATAACTGGTGGAGCGTATTGCTCCGGAGTTAATTGCTCCCATATGCGCCATTTCAATGTGTGCAAGGGAGCAATTAACTCCGGAGCAATAAGCTCTGCAGTTTATTCCAGTGCAACACGTGGAGCCTGCGTGGAGCAGCCCCAGGTGGCTGGGGGCACCTGGGGTAAGCCTGCCAGCCCCGGGCTGCTCCCCCGGCTTAATGTGCTGTGGACGGGCTGGCTGGGGCACGAGGGAGAATCAGCATGCGGTTAGCTGCCAGGCAGCCCCTGCACTGCAGCACCTTTGTGCTCCAGCCAGCCGGGCAACATCAATATGTGTGGTGCTGCGGAGAATATTTGTGTTTACAAGTACTATCCTGCTGCAGAGTAAATTCGTTTACTCCAGCATAATAGGGGCACATGCGTAGACACCAAGATGTTTATTGTGCGGCTAATTAATTTACTACACACTAAACAGCGCGTGTACATGCGTCCTGTGATTCGGAGCCTGGGGTCGCCTTTTGCCTTGCAGCAGGTTGCATGAAGGGGGCCTGAGCCTATAATTACAGCTGCTAGGTGCTGCAGTAAATCAAACAGGAAGAAGTTGCTGCTCTCACAGTGTAGCGAAGTGGGTCTTGCTTTTGGGATGACGTAGTTGAGAAATGTACAGAGGACAGCCCAAATGTCACAGTCGCTGACACTGTACAGGCATGAAGGAGGGGAACTAGTTGGGCACTAGTTTCACATTTTCCTTCTACTCAGTATGGCTGTGCTTAAAGTTATGGTTACATCATTGTTTGCAATGCAGAATCACCAAGCAGCTCACTGACTAGCCAAAGGCATGAATGCTTTGTATCCGCTGCAAGCAGTTGCATTGTGAGTCAAAGTCAGGATGACAGCTAGGGTTGAATGCTTTAGTGATATTCAGCATAAAGCTAGTTTTAAGAAATGGAAAAGCAATTTCCTGAGAGAGCTCATTTTGCACAATCCAAGTACAATCCATTTAAAAAAAAACTGGGGGCACCTGGTGTAAGCCTGCCGGCCAAGGGCTGCTCCCCTGGCTCTTAAGTGACATAAACTTTTTATAAAAGTTGTAAACTTTTTTTTTTTCATTTTCCCTTCATTTTCCTTCATGCTTTGCTTTTCTTCTATTTTCTCTCCCCACCCCGTCATTCCTTTTCCTTTTCCTTCCATTCATTTCCAAAGAAAAATGTTTCTATGAAAATGGTTCATGGAAAAAAGGGAAAAGAGGAGATGGGGCAAAACACAAAGGAAAAATGCTTATTTTAAAACAGTCTATGAAAAATAGACTTAAAAACTGTATTTTGAAGAACTTAAATCAGCCTTACATGTAATGTGTGCTTCCAAATGTTGCTCATTATGAATACTGCTTTTTGCTTATTGCATTCTTTTAATGTCAGCAAACTTGGCCACATTGGGCAGGTGAGAGGCAACAACGCACAGTGGTATTACTAAGTGTATTACTATGGGGCTACTCAGGGCACCGTTGGGTTGTCCCCTCTCCAAAGAATTTATAAACTACATGGACAAGGAATAAATAGAAGAAGCGGTCACTCGGCAGGTCAGAGACAGAGGTAAGATCAAGCATTGATCTCCTGATTGGTAGAGGACAACATTTCTCACACTCTGCCTTTTGATCAGGAAAAATGAATCCAGATCTAGCAACACTAAAGCAACTCATAAATTCATGTTGATGTCACCAAATGATTGCAAACCCACCCCACAAAACACCCAAACAAGCAAATAAAAGCAAGGCAGAACCAAGTGGTTCAGTATTTGGAAAACAATTGCATTTTTCAGTTCTTCTGGCTTTTTGGCGTGAAAGTAAATGTGTACAGAACATTTGGAAAGCCTGACAAGGGGTCAAAATCAAAACTAAGATTTAGCTCATATAGAAACAAGGCATTTTGTTCAACAGGGAACACATCTTTTGGTTCTGAAGCCACAAAAGCTTCATTTTCAGCTGAATTTAAAGCAATTTGGGGGTTTGCCTCCCATTATATAAATTGCCGTTGAACCAAATCCACCAGTTATTGGTCAAACTCCCTTCTAGACGCTTAGTTCCATTCCTTAGTTAATGGCCCTGCAAGGTGTGTGCAATGGCTGGGCACCAGGTGCACCACTATCGAGGTATAGGGACAGGCTACCCTAGCTGAAGGCACTGACTTGCCTGTGTGTGGGAAGGGAGCCCACACAGCCACAAAGGAGGGGAGTGGAGTTCACCCTGCTGAGCAACAGCACTTCCTCTGATGTCGGAGGGTGTGTGTTGGCTGGGTTCGCGCACAGGCGCTGGGCTGCCCTTCGAACACAGGCTGGGCTCTTATCAGCTGCCTGCATCATGGCTGGGGAAATCGTTTACGCTGACCTGAATATGCCTTCTGAGCCCCCCTGCCCAAAGCCGCCCAGCTCACGTCGGAAACTCAGTAAGTGGCTCTTGCTTCCCTCCATCAGGGCTGTTTCCTGCTTAAGAGTTTGCTGCTTCCATTGGAAGCCGGAGGAAGCTGCCCCACCTAGTCTGCCTGCTATGAAATGCCCTGGGTGGGAAACAGCAGAGTTTCCCTCCCCACTCAGCACCAGCATCCATTTGGATGCAGGGATGCTGCTTGCAGAAGCCTTGGAGGAAGGGGCAAGTCCAGGGACCCTCACACCAGGCAGGTGGTGTGCCACAGAACTCATCCCAGGAGTGGGTGGAGGTCTACTCAGTCACGGGAACCTTAGGGTCAGGCGGCCGGGCAGGAAAGGGACAGTGTTAGGTCTTCATCCACCTTGCTAGATTCCCTTGCATTTAACTGCAATCCCTGCAAGGCCTGTCTGGCCTCTAGCTGTGACTGGTGCAGCACGATCCAGTCAGTAGAGCACTATGTGAGGGCTCACAGGCCCTGCGCTCTCTGCCTCCCTTTGCCACTGATCCGTGGTCAAATGATTTAGAATAATAGAAAATTAGCATTGGAAGGGAGCTCAGGGAGTCACATTTAGTCCAATCCCCTGCTTAAAGCAGGACCAGCCCCAACTAGATCATCTCAAGGGTTTGTCTAGCTGGGTCTTATAAACCTCCAAGGATAGAGTCCACAACGCTTCCTGATAGACTTTTCCCCTCCTGGTGCCTCATTCCCCATCCCAGCCATTCCCATGTCAGCTGTAGGGTGCCCTGTGGGGCAGGACAGGCTCTTACCCTGTGTTTTGGCAGCAGCTGGCACAACCAGGCCCTAATCTTGGCTACCGGCCCTCGAGATACCACGGGGCTATCACAACAGACAAGCCCGGAGAGGAAAGCCTGGACGTACTATACAGTGGAGAGAGGGAGGGATGCTGGGTGGATGGAGCACTGGAGTGGGGCTTGGCCAAGATATGGGCAAGGGCTGGAGTCCTGCTGCTCTTCTAGGGCCTGCGGGCAACCCCCTGCCACTCCCTGTTCCTCAGTGTCACTTCTGTAAATACCAACCGCCCCTGCAAAGCCCAGTGAGACTCGAAGGGGAAGAGCACGCAGTGAGAAGTGGGCTGTGTGAGCAGCAGGGTGGTAGCTAGATCTTGTCTGCAGTGAGTGACATTAAACATACTTTTGCAGACTCCTTCAAGATGCCTGTGGTCTAATCTTGCTCTGAGCTAGTCTCACTTCTTCATGGATATTTTAAACCTGTTTTTTCTTCTCTGTGGTTCCAACTTGCCCAGCACAGAGAGGCCAGTGATGAATCCCAGCACTCAAGACCAAAAAATAATGCTGGCATGGGACACAGTGGGGAATGGCATGGCTTCATCCTTCTCCAAGCAAGGACAGTGACTCACAATCTCAATGGGATTCAACATTTTTAGACCAGAAGGGGTGTATTTTGATCCCTCCTGCTCCCCTCTCCTCCTCCGGACCCCCACCCCATACCATCACTTAGCTCTTGACTTGAGCACAGTAAGTGCTTTGCATTTTGTTTCTACTTTGGTTGCGGTAGCATCCATTTCTACACGGGCACTGGCCAACCCATCTTCCCTCATTCACAGGCATTTTCTCCAGCCCTCCAGTCATTCAGTGGCTCTTTTCTGCCCCCCCTCTCAATCTTCAGCATCTCGGCAATGCCTTTCAGCAGCTTGTTGAGGACTCTCGGGAACAAGTTAATTCATCTTGCTGTTGCTTCAACAATATTTACCCAGCAGAGAATGGTTTTTAACTTCCTCCTTAATAATTACCAGTACACCAGAAAATATTTTGTCATCTTCATGTAATGCAAGGGATTCATCTTGCTTCTTTTCAAAACCCAAACAGAAATAATTATCACATGCTTCTGCCTTTTCTGCATCATTAGTAACAAGTTTACAGTCTCTGTTACAATGGGGTTTTCCCTATTGAACTTCTGCTCCAGTGTGTGGCTGAACTGGGCTTTAAGTAAAATTGAGTCTAGTAGTTTGTAGCTGAAAAGTGATTCCTTCTATTGCCTTTCAAGCAGGGGTTTCCTCTTATATTCTGATATTTCCCATGTGTAACCCAGGTACACCCAAGGGTGTGCCCTAATCTCAATTGGATGGGACGGGTAGGCAGGAGGGGGTACTGTGAGAGGGATGCCAAAATTTCGAGTGAATCCCTTTTTCCTCTATAGAGTTAGCCCAAGCCCAAACTACTTAACTATATACAATTTATTGAGTTCTAATATACATAAACCTAAAACTAAAAATCATATACATATATTTACACAGTGAATGTTAACCAATAACCAAGGTCAAACCCTAAATAACACTATTTACCCATTGCAATAAAACAAGTTCAGCAGCATCAACACCGTACAACATCACAATTCAACATTTCAATTACAAAATATAAGGCGCAAACGTGAACTATTTTAATAACATCTGTTCCTTAATATAGTCCCTGACCCATGGCAAGAGATAGTCCTTCTTCCAATGGGGTCCCTTGTGGGATGTCCAGGAAGGACCAGGGGCCCCTCCCCTTAGGCATGGACCAGGCAAGGGGCTGTTCACCCAGCCCCTTCTCTGGGTATGCCCACTCTAAATGGCTTTCCCTTGTGGGACCCAAGGGCCCAATGACTCGCACTCCCTCAGGTGGTGGTGGTCAGGATGCAGCTCGATGGGGTCTCCTCTGCTGGAGCGCCTCTCTAGGCCTCTCCTGCACCGCTGGGGTCCTCCCCGCCCTGTGACCCGCTCTGGGCACCAAGGGCTCAGCTCCTCTCAGCTGCTGCACCGCTGCTGCTGGCTTCTGGGTGCTGGGCCTCACACTGCAGCATTAATATTTCCCTGTGCCCTGGCTCAGCACCGAGGGCTCTTTTAGCACCGGCCAAGTCTTTCAGGCTCCGGCCAGCCGTTCTTACTCCAGGTGGCTAATCCAAGTCCCTCCACTGCTCCCTGGCTCCGCTTCCTTGCACGCTGCTTGCACACCTCCTTGTCCAGCTGCCTGCTGGGGTTACTCACAATGATGCCTGAGCTGCCCTACCACAGCTCCCAAGGCTTGGGCGCATATGCCGCCCTGTGCACTGTGGGACCTGGCTGCTTGCTGGGAGATGGGGCCTGAGTTGCCTCACTGCAGCCCCCAAGGCCCTTGCCCTGTGCACTGCCCCAAGCACTGTGCGACCTGCTGGCCCTCCGGGGTTGCAGGCTCGAGCCGCTGCTTGTGACTCCCAAAGCCAAGGCTCCGTGCACGGAACTGCACCCCGTGATGGGCCCGAGTGATCTCACGCTGCTCCCAGGGCCGGGTCTCCGTGCACTGTCCCCGTGTGCCGTCAACAGCCTGAGTAGTCTCGCACCGCTCCCAAGGCTGCTCCTCCAGTGGTGGCTGCAGAAGCCTTGGGCCTATTGCCCGCTGGGGGAGAGCTCCCCAACTTTTCTTGGCTCTGCTCTTCTTGAGTCCCTCACTGCATCTGCCCCTTGTGCTGGGCATGCTGGGCTTTTATCTACACCAGAGACCCCGCCCCTGAAGGCTGCCGGACCTGCAAAGCACAGTCTTCAATCAGGTCCAGGGGCTCCTTGCACCCCCCCACTCCGAGCAGGGGCAGGGCAAGGCCCTCCCAGCTGTTACTTGATTGGTGGACCAATCACCACTGCTGCTGGGTGCTGGGTGCTGGGTCTCACCCCACAGCACTACCAGTATCAGAAAGCAGTGAACAAAAGTTTTCAATAATGGGTACAATTCTTGATAAAAACTTTGAAAACTAAAAATTTGGAGGGAACTGAAATGGGAAAAGCAACAATAATAGTTAATAGCAAATGTTTTAATGCTGCACCCAAATTAAGTAACAAATAAAGGTGGAAAGGAATGAAAAATGAGAAGAGTTCATGTGAAAATATGAGATGAATTGAAAACATAGAAAAATAAAATTCCAGTATCTGAGAAGCGGTTGTGTTTGATCCCCATAATTTTTGGCACACAAATGATAAATGTTGAAAAATTAAACTTACACATCCATGCACTTCTTTGTTCAATACACATGTACACAGAGGCAGAGACAAATACAGGCTTGCCTCAGTAAAGATGGGTTTTTAAAAGAAAATGAGGCGCACAGGCGAGTCTGCTTCTTAAATGGAAGAGCAGGAGGGCAGCAGGATAAGCTGCCCTGGGAGGCGGGAGAGTCTTCCTCATTGAACGTTTCAAGAAGAGGCTGGAGAGACATCTGTCTGGGACAGGTTAGAAACAGGGCTTCCCAGATCTGTGCAGGGCTTGGCCTAGATCGGGGGTATTCAACCTGTGCCATGAGTGCCACAAGTGGCACAGTCATCCTGTGTGTGGCTTGGGGCAGATCAGGGAGGTGGAGAGAGCTGATAGGTGGCAGGAAGCAGAAAGCAGAGCAGGAGATCAGGCAGTAAGCACCAGGCAGGAAGCTCAAAGCAGAGGAGGAAATTGGGCATTGAGTACAGAGCTGGGAGCACAAAGCAGAGCAGGGGACTGAGCAGGGGAAGGGGATCACAGTAGGGTTCAGGGCTATTCTGTGATATACCCAACAAAAAGGTTGGCCCCACAGGACATTGTGACTCTGGGCAAGCCTTAAACATGTCGGGATAAAACAGATTTCCAAGACAGCTTTTTATTTTGAGATCCTGCACACATACAAACCCAGTGTCCCACTTTACATACCTCTGAGGTACTGACATATCATTTCCCTGGGACAATTCCTTAGAAACTCTCTACTCAAGGAGAGCTGTGGCCTCATTCAGATCATTGTAAGATCAGAGCCTTATTTTAATTTTAATGAGTGCTCCATATACCAGAGGCTGATTGTTTTCCAAATGCTGGCTCTCTCAGGTCCCCAGGTGAGTCCACGTTGGCATCGAGTCGCACTCTGCGCTGGATGGATCGGTAACATCATCCTGGGAACGGCTGTGATAGCGATGGTGCTTTGGGGTGAGTAGCAGAAGGCTGCACGGATGGGTAAGGCGGTAGCAGAGATAGTCTTGGTCCCCTGGAGCTCCACTGGGCATTTCGTGTCATGAGAAGGAGATCTTCAGAAGCACCTAAGGGATTTAGGAGCATATTTCTTTGGCCTTACATATTCTCCTAAATTGTAAGCCCCTATGTTCAGTGTTTGGGATTTGTTTCTTTGCCCTACCACTGATCTGCTGTGAAACTGTGAACATCTCGCTTGCTCTCACTGTGACTCTGTTCTCTTTCTGTAACAGGGGCAGTTTTATTTTTAGACTGTCTTTGTACAGAGCAGGCCCTGGTCTCAGCTGGAGGGCCTACATGATGCTGCCCTGGAGCAAAAGCAGATGTTAGGTTCATCCCAGGGCTGACTGTACTGGGCTTTGACTGGGAACGGTTATTTACACACACAGCTCGAATGACAATTAACTCTACTGTGAATTAGTTGCTATTGGCCCAGGAAGAAGTATTATCTCAATACTTTACAAGTACTTATATGTACTTCACTGGTCCTTAAAATGAGACAAGGGGCTTGTACCTCTACAGGATCTCAGGATAAAGGTTTTTCCCCCCCCAGGAGAAATCTAGTGTCTGCTTTTAGCTCCATTCATAACATTTTCCATTGGCTTTGAAGTGTCCCCTGCTGGCCAGTCACTGTTCAACACACTCCTGTGTTCACTGTGGGTGTTCACTGTGGGTGTCAGGTCTGCGCCCTAACTCATGGCACTTCAGATAAAGCACCATGGATTAGAGTGACACTCCCCACCCAAAAGACTTTTGCCTGTTGGGTGGGGGTGGGGAATGGAGCCTGCTTGCCTGCCTGTTGCATGACCAGAGCTGGGCTGATGCAGCCCTGCCCCTCCTCCCCCACTCCCAGCTCTGGTGCTGCCTGCAGGAAGGGAAGCGGAGGAGGGGAGGGGCAGTGAGCTGCTGGCTGGGTTTGCCCAGCCTGAGCTGAAGGGGGTGGTCTTCAGAGTGGGTTGGGGTGGGGCACATGGTGGGGAGGCTTCAATCCATGTGCCTCACCTCCAGCTCGCAAGCCCCAGCCTGCAGCTCACTCCCCTCCTCCCTCCCTTCCTGCAGACAGCATTGGGGGCAGGGCTGGGCTGCATCAGCCCAACCCCAATTGTACAACAGATTGGCCCTAGGGAACAGATGTTCCCTAAGCTGCCCCAAAGTGGAGTGCCTTCATCTGCTCCCTCGTCTGATGAAGGTTAATTTGTCAGACTGTTGGCCACTTTAAAAGTGCTCTGCAGGTATGCACTTGTGTCATGGTATAGCTATAGAGGGCTTTTAGGGAGCCGATCGCATGACAAATATAACTTCTGTCTGCCTCCTTTGTTTACTCCCTTTCACCATGACTGCTTCATCTAAAAACCAACTGGCAGTGACAAAATTACAAGAAGAGCTTGGGAAGCAGATAGCATCATTTCCCCACAGTCCACCCAGTCCCTTTCAGCCCAGCCCAATCATTTTACAATGCTTCATGCAGATAATAACTGGCCCAGAAGATGCTTCTGAGCCAGTTTCTGTTAATTATTGGCTGGGATCTGGGTTTCTTGTTTGCCAGGGAAAAACCAGTAAAACCCAGATTCTCTTTTAAAGGAGAAAAACCCTGGTAAATGGTTGGTTTCCCCTTGTAGGCTGGCAGAGTTCCAACCTGCAGGGGGCTGGGGGCAGTGGGAAGAGGGCAGTCAGACAGGGGCACCATGTGCATGTGCACATGTTGACATGCACATGACCATTCGTGATGTGTACAGGGTGCACATGGGTGCACGTGCACCCCCTGAGCTTGGTGGTGCACCCCCTGCAAAAAGCACCGCCAATTACTGCCAGCAGTGCCTGCGTGTGGCTGCCACTCGCCATCACCCCCTGCTATCAACACTGCCATGGCCACATGCGGGAGCTCCCCGCTTGCCGCTGCCATGCCCCTGCTGCTGCCACCACTTCCTGTGGGCAGTCACTGTGCACGCCTAGCCTCCAGGGGCACATGGCGTTCATACACATGGCTTCCAGGCAGCCTGCAGGGCAGCTCCCACAGGTAAGTCTGGTGGTGGTGGGGTGGGGGAATTGAGTCCTCCATAGTGAGGGAGTTGGGCATGGCCGGGGCTCGGGCTGCTGCCCAGCGTGGGAGGTCCATGGGGCTTGGGACCTGGGGCCATTTTTGTGGAAGATGCTGGTCCATGATTTCTTTGATTGTGCAGAGGCTGCTGCACATCAGCTTCCACATGGTTCTTGATAGAATGAGACCTTGATCCAGTGGCAAGGAGGCCAAGACAACTGGAGAATTAGAGTGCACTCTTTATCAGGGTCCTGTTACAGTAATATGCACAGGTCCTGGCTGAGACCAGGGCCCCACCGTGTTGTGTGCTGCACGGGCATACAGGCAGGGATGGCCCCTGTACCACCTGAGATCAGGGTCATGTTGTGCCATGTCTCACAGAGCAATGAAGGGGCTGGAGGCCCTCGGCCACATCCTCTTGGGGGTAAGGCAGAACAACATGGGGAGGGGAGGCTCTACATGGTCTTGAACAGAGGGGCAGCTCAGGCATCCCATTCCTTCCTGGGAATATGGGAACTGATTTCAATCCAGTTTTGGCCCTAGTTCTGCATGCTTAAATTTCCCCTCTTAGCCAGGCAGACACCAACCACCGCAGTCCAAGCTCACGGGGCTGGGTAAGGGTTATTATACCAGGCTTTGAGGTACCTGGATGCTGTGGACATGGGGTCCAGCTACACCAAACTGAGACACAGGTTTGGGGTTGGGGGAAGGCTCGGAAGGGCCCAAGAGTCCATTTTAAGCATCCAGGACCGCCCAAATCCAAACACTCCTTTACTCTCCAGCCCTTCAGGCCTCAGACAAAGCCAGGGGGAGTCTCTGGACGTTGCACTAAAACAGGCTCTGAATCAGAAGTAGTGTCTCTGCAGGATGTTGTGCCCAACAAAACTCCTGCAATCTCCGACTCAGGCCCAGAGGCCTGGATGACACTGGCTGGTGCACATGGACAGCCCCAGCTTCTTTGCCCCCAGAGGTCTCTACAGCCAGGAGGTGTTGCCAAGTCCTGTCTACAGCTGGGCAATCTGAGGCATTGGGGTCCTGGCAGGCCCCAGTCTCTTGCTCCCATTCAGTCCTCTCTCCTCCAGGTCAAGGCAACTGTGGTCATGCTGGGACCCCAGAAGCTGGGAGTGGAAACACGTCACCCACCACGGGCAGCGCGTGTCAGGAGCAGATCCGATCTGACTTGATCCAGAGCCTGTGCCCCCCACCCCAGCACAGCTCGGCAGGTAACTGCAGCTCCTTGGTTCCCTCGCCCACCTCTGCTGGGACTGTGGGTGCAGCAGGGTCATGGAGGAAAGGGGCACGGAGGGAAGGGGCCTGGCAAGGTGTCGTGTCCAAGCCCGGCACAGATGCAGGATGGGCTGCTCTTGAGCCATCCCAGGCAGACACGTTTGCAGTCTCCTCTTGCAAACCGCCAAGGAAGGAGAAGCCACGACTTCCCCGTGCAGCTCATCCCACCCTCCTACCAAACTGAGAGCTGGACGATTCTCCTGATGTTTAGCTTGATTTTGACTTGCTGTGTCTAACCCCGTGGCTTCCTGTCCTGCCCTCTGCGGCAGGGGGAACTTCCTCTCCCTACTCTGTACCGCAACCTCTCCAGGAGTTGAGGCTTGCTGTTGGCACCCCACATCTTTGTCTCCTTTTCCCAACTCAGACCCTCGTTCTCTTCCCCTCCCCATGGGTTGGTTCCCAGCCCCTTCCTCGTTTGTCTCTCACCTCTGATTCTCCCAGTGTCTCCCCATCCTGCCTGAATGGCAGTGCCCAGAGCTGTGCACCGTGCTCCAACTGGGCCCGACCAGCACTGAGTGACATGGAGGGGGACAGACAGGTCTTGGTTACACTGTCACAGGGTTTCTCTCATTTTTCCCCACAGCAGGGATCCCAGCTGCTACCCCACCCCACGGCCCTCCTTGCATCACTCTTGAGACCTCCTGTTCCTCCCTGTTCCCTTCAGCTGATGCCCGCTTCTCCCATTTGCTGCTGAATTCACAGTGAGCCTCTGTCTGCAGTTACCCCAGCCCTCCCTTGGCTGCGGTGGCCATGGAAAGGGGGCTTCAACTGAGTAAATCTCCTGTGTGAGCCAGGGGCTGTCCCAGCTAGCGTGTGTCCCCTATATTAGTCCTGCTTCTAGCATCTCCCCCAATGCTGCCGGGAGGGATCAGGCGCATGGCCTGAGTGCTGCACCGGGAGTAATCTCTGCTTCCCAGCAGCTTTGAGGTTGCTCTAGTCAATGCAGTGTCCCAAGAAGGGCCGTGCACTGCCCTGGAGTCCAGGAAAAACAAAAAGGGCTTAAAAATAGGTCCAACCCCACCCTGTGTCCCCAAAGCAGGAAGGCAGAGAGAGAGACTCAGACCTGGTACACTTGTTACCAGTGATCATGATGTCCATCTCTCTGCAGAGGGCCCTGGCTGCAGACTCTGCCCCGTGGACTGGCGGCTGCCTGGGGACAAGTGCTACTGGGTCTCCACAAAACCAAAGTCCTGGAATGAGAGCCGAGAGGAGTGTGCAGCCAGGAGCTCCCAGCTGCTGCTGATCCAGGACCGGGAGGATCTGGTAAAGAGAAAGACAGTGTCCTGCAGAGGAGGACAGGCCCCAAGGGACTTGGGAGGATTCATCCCTGGGGTGGGATTTCACAACTCCCAGAGTGAGTGGGAGGCCCAATACATATGGGTAAGGATGCTGTGTCCACATCCTCTGGGCAGCTGTGACATCTTCCCCGTCAGTCACTATCCCCAGGACCAGTGTGACACAGGGGTGGCTTAATGTCATCCTGATGGAGCCCCTCATGGTTTTCTGCCAAGCAGCATCAGCTGAAGCAGAGGAGCCAGATGTGAGAGGATGGATGGGAGGTGCATAGGAGTGGGGATGAAGCCATGGGTGGATGGACAGAGGGAAATGTCTGAGGAGTGCTATATATAGGGACAGACAGACTGCAGCTGGTGCAGGGATTGTACAGGACATGGGGGCATGAGCAGGGAGAGCACAGCCGTGGCAGGCTGTGTTCACCCGGCTCCTGTCACACATCCTCACAGGACTTCATGAAGAACCTGACAGTAGCGAACAAACACTTCTGGATCGGCCTGTTCGTGCCCTCCCCAGAGAAAGGCTGGACCTGGCTGAATGGCTCCCAGCTCAATCCAGCTGTGTGAGTGTTTCCTGTTCCAAAACTAACTTTCTCTTTCAGCAGAAAGTGGCAGGGAAGTGGGAGAGATTTTGGAAAAAAATCCCAGTCATCCTGGGATACATGTCTGCTCTATTTGGGAGATATTGGACATCCAGGAAGAGGTGACACTGATGCTGCAGGGACTGTAGGAAGTGGGCAGAGGGAAGAAGAGTGTTGGGGGGAGAAGAGCAATGGGGCAGGGAGAGTGGGCAGGGGACCCCATAGCAAAGGGAACCTGGACATCCTCCGAGGTAAGACACCAGAGAGGGCAGTCAGCCATGGGCAGCACAGCAAGGATCTGAAGGGGCAAGGAGCAGGGATCGCAGAGCTGGGGCAGGGGCAGGAAAAGGTCCTCATGGTGCTGTGGGATTGCCCCTCTCCCTGACAGGGACCCTCTGCTCTGATCCACAGGCTGCCAGTGCCCGGCCTGCCTGAGGGGAAGGTCTGTGGGGCAGTGAGTGGGAATCAGATTCAGTCTGAATCCTGCAGCACAGGATTTCTGTGGATTTGCCAGAAAGACGCTGTCCTGATCCAGCTGCGGCTCTGATGGTGCCTCCCAGGGCTTCCCTGCCTTCATCATTTCACACCTGGGAAAACTGAGACCCAAGGACAAATGGACCTGATTGAGATCGTGCAGCAGTAGGTGACAAAGGGACAATAGATCCCAGGTGTCCTGACTTTCAGCCTGACTGTGCTCCAAGTTGCTGGACCCCACTCATCCCAGAGCCAGCATATGACCCAGGCATCCTGAGTCCCAGCAGCCTCCACCTCCAAAGCACCAGATCCAGTTGTCCAACAAGAGCTGGGACAGGACCCAGGTGCCTTGATTTCCAGTTCCCTTTGCTCCAACCCACCAGATCCCACGCCTCTTCCCGAGTGAGGAACAGAACCCAGGAGCTCCGGTTCTCACTCCCACCTTGGCATGGCCCACAGACCCAGTGCCCCCCTGACTCCAGTCCTCTGGGCCCAGGGAGCCAGCATGTCCCAATTCCCACTGGAAGGATGTTCCTGGTTCTCTCCTTTCACCTGTTTCAGCAGTGGTGGGGCCATGGAGTCCAATGCTGGGCAGGGCCATGTCTCAGTCATCCACTAGGGGAGGGGCTGGGGGAGGCTGGCTCTGCCCTTCAGATCCAGTAGAAGATGCAGTGTCCCCCCATCATGTGTGCATGTGTGTGCACATGCATGTGTGTACATGCACATGTGTGTCTGTATGCGTGCATGTGTGTATGCATGGGTGTGTGCATGTGTGTGCGCATGTGTGCACATGTGTGCATGTGTATGTGTGCATGTGCACATGTCCTTGTATGCATATGTGCATGTGTGTGTGCATGTTCATGTGTGTGTATGTGCATGAGTGTGTGTGTGTGTGTCTATGCATGTACATATGTGTAAAGGGAAAGGGTCTCTCGCTGTCAGTCCTGTTACCTTTTTCTTCCTGTATTGTAGCTGTGGGAGGTGGCAGGAGTGGAGTGTGCAGCCTTTACATCAGGGGCAGGCAATATTTTGGGCAGAGGGCCCTTTACTGAGTTTTGACAAGTCATCGTGAGCCACATGACAGGCAGCCCAGGGCAGATAAATATTAATTTTCTAAATTTTTAAGAGCCCTGCAGGCCAGGCAGAATGGTCTGGCAGACCACATCTGGCCCTCGGGCCGCATTTTGCCCACCCCTGCTCTAAATATACATGAAATGAACAATAAATAATCTTGTTCCCAGAACCAGCCCTGCTCTGCTGTAGAAATGTGGGTGTGACATAAGGGATTCTCCAGGTCCTTCCTCATTACATGGGCAGGGAGAAAGTAACTGGTTTCATAGAATCATAGGAGTAGGGTCAGAAGGGACCTTGTAGATCTTCAAGTCCGACCCCATACCTGGGCAGGAGGGAAACTGGGCTCAAGTGACCCCAGCCAGGTAGGCATCAAGCCGCTTCTTAAAGACCCCCAGGGTAGGAACCAGCACCACTTCCCTTGGAAGTTGATTCCCGATCCTAGCCGCCCTAACTGTGAAATAGTTCTTACGGATGTCTAATCTGAACCTACTCTCCAACAACTTGTGGCCATTATTCCTTGTTATGCCAGCAGGGGCTAGGGGAAACAAGGTCTCCCCCAAACCCTTCTGGTCCCCCCTAGTGTATTTATAGATGGTCACAAGGTACCCCCTCAGCCTTCTCTTGTGAAGGCTGAACAAGTTCAGGTCCCGTAGCCTCTCATTGTAGGGTCTGCCCTGCTGTCCCCGGATCATGCGGGTGGCCCTCCTCTGGACCCTCTCAATGTTGTGCACATCCCTCTTGAAGTGGGGTGTGGAGAACTGGACACAGTACTTCAGCTGTGGCCTGACCAGTGTCGCGTAGAGGGGGAGGATCACCTCCTGGGCCCTACTTGAGATGCACCTGTGGATGCACGATAGGGTCCGGTTAGCCCTGTCCACCGTGACCTCGCATTGTCGGCCCATGTTCATCTTGGAGTCAATGATGACTCCAAGATCCCTTTCTGCCTCTGTGCTCTCAAGAAGGGAGTTTCCCATCTTATAAGTATGCTGCCGGTTACTACTGCCCAAGTGCAGCACCCTGCACTTGTCCATATTGAAATGCATCCTGTTTTTGTTAGCCCGCCCCTGCAACCTATTCAGGTCTTTCTGCAGTCTTTCCCTCCCTACTAGCGTGCCCACCTCACCCCAATCTTGAAATCTTTGCTCACCTGCTCTGGTTTTTGCCAGCAGGATGGATGTGCGAAGTTGCCCACTGCCAGCTGTTGTCAGTAAAATGTTTGCAGATCAGTAGTTAAGAAAATGATTTGGTTGGCAGCCATGGAAATGACTGGAACCCCAACACACACGATCCAGCACACACACACCTGTATCTGTAAAGAAAGCCAAAAGAAAAATCCCTCTAAAATCTTAACCTGTTGTTTCCCCTACAAAAAGCAGAGTCAGCCATGTTTGGAAATAAAGCTTGTCATTCTGAGAAGCATTTCAGAGCCTGCTGCTGAAGGCAACACTGGCTAAAGAAACACAATGATCATCATGTCTTTCAACTTTAGCTGTATTGTGATGCTACATAAGAGATGGTGAGGATGGCAGCGATGCTTTCACACTGTACTACCCCACACCTGTGATGCTCCTGCCTGCACCCTGCCCCATGCTGCACCCTTAAGGCCCAGCCCAAAGCTCTGTCCTGGCCCCACCATCTCCCTCCCTGTCCTGCCCATCCTGGTCCCACATGGCTCAGCACAGCAGGCCTTGGAGGTGAGCCCTGAGCAGCCAGTACAGACAAGGGACAGCCAGGGCACAAAGCTGCACAACACGGCTGGGGCAGGAGAGGAAGGAGCTCCCAGGTGGTTCCCTGCAAGGCGCTGAGCTGTGGCCCCACTTAGACACCAGGTGGCATGGCTCTGCTCAGATCTGTCTGTCCACGATGGAATCCATGATTGAGCTGAAGGCTGGCGCTTCAAACCAGCTCATGTTTTCTTAGCTATTTTTGTTTCTTTGTTTTTGCTTGTGTAGCAGGCTTGCCTTTTGGAGCTTGGGTTGACTCCCAGGCTTGAAATCTTGCTGTTTTGATTGGTGGAGCCCATCCGCCAATCAGGAGGCAGCAAGAGCTGTTAAGTCCCCCTCCCTTTCCTGAGGGGAGGGGGAGAGCAGTTCCCTCCCCCCAGCCCCCATCCTGGACCTGATTGAAGACTGAAGACTGCAACACTCAGGTCTGGAAGACTTTGGGGCAGAGCCCTGGAGCGTATAAAAGGAGCTGTGTGCCCAGCATGAGGAGACACATCTGGGACAGAGAAGAGAGAAGAGCGAGGCTTAGAAGAACTGAGGAGAGCTGCTCAGCAGGTTGAAGCAGTAGCCCAGAAGTGCTCCTGAAGATTTCCATCAGTGGAGGAATGGCCGATGACTCCAGCAGCTAGGCTCTTGGTGTGCAGTACAGCACACAGCATCCAGACCCTGGGAGCTGCGTGTGGTGGCTCGGGTCTGCAACCTCTGGCATGCTGCCAGTGACACGGTGCACAGGCCAGTGCATGGAGCAGGACCTTTGGAGCGCTTGGGCGGCTCAGGTTCTGAACCCCTGGAATGAGGCTGGGAGCTCGGTGCAGGAGACACTGCATGGAGGGTCTGGGAACAGACCGAGCCTTGTGCTGCATGAGCCAGCTCAGGCCTCCAACCCATAGCAAAAGGTTGAGTCCAGAGAGTCAGACAGTGATTGCGCTACTGAGCCAGCAGATAGGGCTGAGTCAGAGGCCCCAGAATCCCTGCATAGAGGAGCCCTGTTCCAGGAGACAGCGACTCCCCCAAAGCCCACCGCAGGTGAGACAGCAGCTTGGCACAGAGGACGAGGGCCACCTTCCAGGCTTGGGAGCCGTGAGTTGCAGGGAAAAGAGGATTCCCACAGAGGAGGGGGAGTTCTCCCTGGTTAAATAAGGGGTCCTGAAAGTGGAGGTGCCACTGGGAGGGCCCCCCTAAAGTTACCAGCTTCCTTGTATGGCTTGGGAAAAGCCCAAGGGCTTTGGGGTTTCCCCTTGGGATTAAGTTTATCTTTAAGGTTTAACTGTTTCAGATCAGATACTTACCTGTAATTTATCTGTATCTGGAGTGCTGGTATAAGGTTTAATGTCATTTACCCAAAGGGTATTGTTTATGTTACTTGTTTAGATATCTTATATATATATATATTGTACACATGTTTAGATCCATGTTCCTTTCCCTTGTGATAAGTGAATGTAAATAAATGTGTATATAGTTAAGTCCCCTGACTGTCTTGGCCTGGTTCTATAGGGACAGAGGGAAACAGCAGTCTGCAGTTCCCACCCCACCCCACCCCACCCCACACCTGCCAGCTAACAATCCCCTTCAATTGGAGAAGAGGAGTATATACCTGAGTTACCTGGGCTACACTTGTTTTCTACAAATGTCTCCATTTTTTTTACAGCCTTCGGGGATAGGCATATTTAGCCTGGTTAATTACAGACCGTTCATAAATTGAGGGACAGTTGACAACCATGGACTGAATGTGCTGAGGAGCTCAGCAAAGAGCTGGCAGCAGCCCTGGGATAGCATCACATTTCATGCAATCCCTTGTGACTGCAACCATTGGGGGGAAGTAGCCCCTTGCAGGCTGGGAGTTTGAAAACCTGCAAGGGAAAACCCACGGCTTCCCATGTGTTTCTCCTTTAAAGGATAATCCATTTTTAAAATTTGTTCATGATCCTTTCATATATTCTTGAGACTCACTTCTGGGTCATGACATACAGGTTGAGAAATACTGTCCTAAACATGACAAGACAGCAGGGAGTGAGCAGCCAACAGCCCCCAAACCAGTGACTTTCATCCTTCTTTCATTTGCGGATCCCCCCCAATTTTTGAATGGAGGCACTGACCCCTTGGATTCTAAGTGTGGGTATTCACATACTTTTGATTGATCAGTCATTTCTGCAGGCCCCTTATACATAGTCTGTGCCCCCCGCCGACCCCTGCAGGGGTCCATGGATTACAGGTTGAAAACCACCCCTAGACCTACAGCCAGTGCCCATGAAACTAGCTCTTCCTGTGCTGCCTGCAGCCATTGCTGTTCCAGGAGTAGGGCACAGCCTGGGGAGTAGGTGCTGGTCCCAGGAGAGAAGCGGTGCTGAGGCTGCTCCCTGGTCAGGCACAAGACAGGGTAGAGATGTAGCTTATAGACTAATTAAATGATTCATAGATGCTAGGGTTGGAAGGGACCTGTGATGGCCAGAACCAAAGAAATTAATAAGCAATAAATATGTGCTTCTTAGAGGCATTTGGAATTTTTGTCTAATATAAAGCCTGTATTTTTGTAACCCACAAATGTAACTTGTAACTGTTTGTGGAACTGACTAGGCCCCAAAGACAAAGCTATAGCTGTAAAATTAGCTGATCTAATGGTTTTTGCTCAGAGTTCAGCCTTGATGATAAGAACTGGATTCAACCACCTGGCACACCCAGCACATTCCAGGAAAGCACGTCTCAAGAAAGCATAGTCAGAGAAATCTAAAGGGGTTGGATTAAGGTGGAGTAATGTTAATGTCAAACTTGAAGATGCTGCAGTGTAATTTGCTTATTGGATAAACCCAAGTCTGGGTAGTAAACTTTCATAATAATTTTTAACACCTTTTAATCCCATAGGGTAACAGGTATAAAGCAAGATTGTGAATGGTTCTGAGGCCAACAGATTAGCATAAGACTAGGTACAAAAAGTGCATGTGTCAGTTAACCAGCAGGAAGGGAGGAACAGAATGGTAATTGTTTTTCCAAGCCCGGACCTGAACTCCCGGTGTGAGTGAGAATCGGATCCTGATCAAGGAACCTCCCTGGTAATCCCTCCAACAGCGTCGATTGGGGACACCTGACTTCGCTGGAATCACCTGGTGCGCACCTGGCATTGAGGGACCATCGATAAGTTGCCAACCCATGTCTGTCTATTTGTTGTTTTAAACAGCCCAGTGGCTGATACCCTCACAGTGCCCAGCTGGCCTGCAACAGATTGATCTATCTATCTGTTGTTATTATTTACTATTAGCTCTTCAATCCTTCATTATCTGCTTATCGCATTTATCTTTCTGTTAACCGTTGTGTGTGTAAGCTATAATAAATTTGCCATTGTTTCACGCCCAACTCTGCCTCCTTGATCCCGGACCAAACGGCCCAGTGGCTGATACAGTTGCAGCACCCAGTCAGCCTGCAACTAAATCGATACACTCACAGTGCCCAGCTGGCCTGTGATAGGACCTCAGTAGGTCACTGAGTTTGAGCCCCTGCCCTGGGCAGGGAAGAGCATTGGGGTCAGACAACCTCAGTCAGGTACCTGTCTAGCCTCCTCTTAAGGACCCCCAAGGTAGGGGAGAGCACCTAAATGAGATAGATATAGAGCAGTGATTCCTACAGTGTGCACCATGATGCACTAGTGTGCCACGAGAGCAACAGAAGCATACAGCGACATCCCGTGTGAGGAGATACGCATATGCACTGCTCCCCCATCCAGCTCCCCATGCCTGCCACAGCTACTCCACCAGTGCCTGGGACTGCTCCCTCTGGGACTGCCATGACTGCTGCTGCCTTCCCCACCCTGAGAGAGCCCCTGTGCCAGCCACCACCGTGCTTTTAGCAGTTTGCTCCATGGTGATCAAGCAGGTGGATGCATGCTGCACTTTGCCGCCTGGTTCAACCCCTCCGCTCCTTCCATGCTCTGGAGGCTGGAAGAAGGGGCCACGGGGATGGTTCCTGTTGTGTGAGGAACTGCAGGAGCAGCCTGTAACCGCCGGACCTCAAACATCTTACCTCGGGCTTTCTTGCTCCGAGGGTTTGCGGATATCCGGCTTGCCGTCGCAGGTGGCCTTCGGGGAGGTCTTTCCATGCGCTGCAGCCCGCCCTTTCTCACCTGCCACGACTTCGATCTTTCAGTGGGTGGGGCTTCGTGTAGCGCGGTTATCCTCGTCAGGTACCTGTGTCGTAGATGTCTTCTGCGAGGCTCCTCCTCCCCTGCACCTCGCCCTTACCCAGCCCGGCGGATCTTGGGTATTCCTGTTGGTGCTCGAGTACTCCCTCAGGCACGCAAATAATGAGCTCACCCCTCGCTCAATCTCCCTGCTGATGTGCACTCAGCCCCTTCTGACCTGGGGTAACACAAAAGAGAAAACCTTTCAAACTTAACTAAGACTCAATGTGCCTAATGAGAGGCATAACCCTGCCCCATTAAGCTCCCTAGCAGGGTCCGTAGCCTCGTTGCCCCTCTGCTTACCAACCGGGTCACCGCTGGTGGCTGGGTCCACTAGCCCTTTCTTTCTGTGCCAGATGCCCGCTACTTGTTGCCTGGTATCTCCCAGTGTAACCCTCTCTCCAGGTTCTCCCTGGCCTGTAGCCCTCTCTCTGGGTCTTCCCTGGCCTGCAGCCCTCTCTCCGGGTCTTCCCTGGCCCCCAGCCCTCTCTCCGGGTCTTCCCCTGACCGCAGTCCTCTCTCTGGGTCTTCCTTGGACTGCAGTCCTCTCTCTGGGTCTTCCTTGGTCCGCTGACCCCTCCGTGCTGCCGAGGCTCTTACCACTCTCTCCCCCGGCTCACCCGCTGCTGTCATGCTGTCCTCGGGTGTTGGTTCGTCCCCGGGCTCCTTTAACTCTCTGTGACGAACGCCAGCAGTCGGCTCCGGTGTTCTGCGTCTCCAGCTGACTCTACCGGCCAGGCTCCCTCCTGGCAGCCACGTGCACGCCTCGCTCCTCTCTGACACCGGCTCTTTTATCGCCGCCGGCCGGTGATTAGGAGTGACGTCACCCGCCGACCGCAGGTGACTTAAGGCATCGTCCAGGCCGTGTGCGGGCTTCTCCAGCCATCCCTGCTCTTCCTCGCATCCTGCAGTGAGTAAGTTATTTTTTTTCTTTTCTTTTCCCTCCGCTCCGCCCTCTGTCTCTATCTCTGTCTCTGGGGCTCCCTCCATGAACTCGGGAGTCTCCCCGGTCTTTCTCCACCTGTGACACAGCTTTAATGGTGTGGGGTGCCCTCGCCCCCTAAGGTACAGACCAGAGCCTTAGAGGGGGCAGACAGTGGAAAGAGCAGGGCCCAGCAAGGTGAGGTCCTGCCCCTACTACTCTTAAGTGACACCAGCTAGATGAGTGATTTTCAGTTTATTGAGCCTTAGGGCCCTGCACCAGCTCTGCTTGGATTTAGATCTAAATTAGTGATTTTTTTTCAACGGGGGGGTGCTGCAAATTCAGGAAAGTTCCGGAGTGAATTTTTAACCAGGCACTGGCATCATTTCCTCTGGCAGGGGAATGGAGTATGCTATTTATGTTTTGAAAAAGAAAACACACACACACACACACACACACACACACACACACTCACTCTTTTCAGGTATAAGAGTGAAATATGCTGCTAATTTTAATCCAGAAAATAAGTGTTCTCCAGGTATCAATAGTTTGGGAAACACTGATACAGAGCATACACTTTCAGGAACTTGAGCTGTGGGGGCTGAGAGAAAAATGAGCCTTTGCTCTCCTTTTCCAGCATGTGATGAAGTGAGCTCAAGTTCACGTAAGATTTTGCTGTCTCTATAGCTTATTCAGTTAGTCTATAAGGTGCATGATTGCTCTGCCTTCTGCCTGACTGCGGACTAACATGGCTAACACCTCTCCAGCGGTAGTCACTCGCACCTTGATGTGCGCTGGTCATGTGGGTATACCAGGACAGGGACAGGGGACTCCAGTGGCCTGGTAACAGCCCAGTCCTGACCCTTCAGGTCTGTCCCCTGCCAGGCACCTCTCCATCCTGCCAAGCGTTGCTGCAGCACCATAGCTCCTGCTGCCAGTTCAACCATGCTGAAGTGTGAGACTGCCCAGGCCAGTGCAAAGGTCTCTGGAGAGCCCTGTCTGCCTGCATCTCCACATCCTCCTGCTACCCTGGCATATAGGCATAGCCCTGTGCACACTCAGGCTGGATTTGTGTATCTCCCTTCTGCCCAGGCCATGATGCTATGGGCAGGGAAGTTTCCTCATTCTCCATCAGCCCCACAGTGAGCCCTTCTCTGCCCTGCTACATTGCTCTCCTTGTCACACTCCAGATCAGGCAGATGCCTCTGTTGTGTCCCCTGCCTGCCTTCTCTAGGTCCCAGGTCCCTTGCAAGGGAGGGCAGCAATACTTTGTTTGGGGCAGCAGAAATCCTTGTGCTGGTTTTGGCTCCATCTAACTGGCTCTGCCCCTCTCTCAATCTCTGATGAGAACATCATAGCTATTGCTTTCAGGCCTCAAATGAGTCCCTCTCCTTTGAAATGCAACCCAAGGCTTGCCTGGGTGCAAGATACTTCACACATCTCCATGGGCTTGGGTGCAGCCCCATACCCTAGTCCAGCACCCTCATAGCAGTGCTGAGGAGCTGTTCTGTGACCCAGCCCACATGTGAAGCAACAGCCAAGAGCACCCAGGCCTGGAGGCTCAGCTCAGCACTGTAGCGCGCATGCGAATCTGCCCCAGCATCTCCCCTTCCTGTGTGATGTGATCTCACCTCAGTCCTCATTCACCCTGCCCTGGGCTCAGAAGTTCCTGTCCACACTTCTTCTCAGAACAGCCCAGGGGAAAGATGCAGGATGAGGAGGGCTACACGGTGCTGAACCTGCAGCGCAGGACGGGCAGCTCCCGCAGCCCACGTCCGGCGGGAAGCCCAGGTAAGGATTTCACCCCCTCCTAGCAGACACTGCAGCAGAGGGGTCAGCGCTGGGCTGGCGCTGCCCCTGGGTGGGGGCATGGGGTCTGGTCATGGTTGTCATGGGCATGGGCTGGGTCTGTGGCACGGGAAGGGAGCTGGGCTGGAGTCTGCTGCCCCTGCTCACATGAGTAAGAGACAGAGAGACAGGGGCCCTGGAAGCTCTTCATCCCATGAAGGGGCTGTGGAGGACCTGATAGATGGAGCTGCTTTAACATGCCAGGGCTGGGCAAGGAACCCAGGGGGTCTGGCTTGCAGCCCCTTGAACCTGATGGAGCCCACTGTCTTTTCAGCAGCTGGGGATAGAGCCCCTGAGCCCTGGCTGCCAGCAGCCCTGGAGCAGGGGTGCGTCCATCACTGGCTGAGAGCTCTTTCATAACCCAGGTATTGTCTGCAGCAGGCCTGGCCTTGTGGTCAGAGCCTCAGACTGTCCCCTCCCTGCCTGTGGGGCTGACGCCACAAGTCCCTGCTTCCTGTGTCATTTCTCACCCTGCCCCCACAGCTGTCAGGGGCTCCTGGCTGCACATCCTCTGCCTCTGCTCTCCAGAGAAGAGCACCGGGGCAATCTGAGACAAGGTGGCTGAATGGTAATGGCCTTGGGGCCTGGGAGGGGTGGCTCAAGGGGACAATCCACAGCTGGGAGTCAAGGTGGTGATTTCATTCCCCATTGCTGCACTGGGAGACTCCATATCACAGTACAAGGGTCTGGAGTGGGGCTGCACCCCAGGGAGGGAAGCAGGAGACAAAACCTACACAGGTAGCCCAGTAAATCAGCCTGTACTGAGGCCTCTGTGGCCTGGACTGCTGCAGGGTACAAGCTGGCTACTGCAAAGCTGATTGGGGTATCTCTGTGCTGCATCAGTCACTGCTGGGTCTGCAGTACAGGAAAGCTCTAATCCCCTTGCCTAGGACAGGCCCTCCCTTGCCCTGAACAGCCAGTTGCCCTTCTCTCTACACCTTCTGCTTTGATTTAATCTGTCCTGAACATGAATGACTAGAGCTGTGCACAGTGCTCCAGGTGACGTCCCCCCAGGGCCTTGTACAATGGTATTATTCCTTCTCCAGCTCACTGAGAACACCTTGCAAGATACATCCCATGATCACATTTCCCATTCTTTATGCCTGTATTCATTTCATAGTCACCCAGTGAGGGACTGATTTTCCCAGATCTTTCACAGTTGGCCCTGACTCTAGAAACAGGGTTTTTTTCCCTATAGTCTGCCTTCAAAAAGCAAGGTGTGTGTGTGTCTTATTTAGGGGTGTGAGAGTGCCATAATTTCCCTGGCAACTGAGTATCGGGTGTTTAAGCAAGATCCAGAGAGGGTTCTGCTATGTTTCCCTTTCATTGAAAAACAACTTTCTTGTCAAAGATAAGATCAACCATTCACCTTTGGCAAAACCGTGTGTTCGATCCTGTTTTTCATTTACCTCCGTGTCTCTAATCTGGTTTTTTCTCATGTTGTGATAGCTGAGCAGACCAGCTGGACAGATGTATCAGGAATCTTTACTCCTGCACCTGCAGCTTCCTGCCTTTCCTGCATCATTATTAACAAGTTTACAGTCTCTGTTGCAATGGGCTTTTACCAGTTGAACATTTGCTGCAGTGAGGGCACTTCTACACGTTGCCGTATTTCAGTGTTGCTACAGTACCAAAGTATTACTGGTGCAGTAACCACCCATAATGTGCTGTGCCGACAGCACATATTTTGATTTCCCCGCTATGTCACCGTAGCAGTGCCCTATAAACAGGGAGAGTGCCGCTACGGTGACATAACCAATCATGTGTAGAGTCACGTGATCACAATGTTGGCACAGCAAGCCATACGGTGACACGCTGTGTTGCTTCACTGCCATATGGCGACTAGTACATGTACCCTGTTTGGCTGAACGTGGCCCTAAGTAAAATGGAGTCTAGTAGTTGTAGCTGAAATGTGGTTCCTTGTAGTGGCTTTTAAGCAGTGGTATCTCTTATACTCTGATATTTCCCATGAAATCAACTTTTTCTCATTTCCTAATAGGAAATGTTCTTGATTTCCAGATAAGAATATCCCATTAGAATTGGGGTGGCAAAAATACATAACAGTTAGACTTTGGAAACGGGAACAGAAGGCACAAATAGAAAACAATATAAAACATGGAAAGAGATGTCTTCAGCTGATAAGGTAATTGGAAACGTTTGAGGAAAACCAAAAATCTGCAAACAGAAATAAAAATAAGGAATAATTTACTCCAGGAGCTGGGGAAGGAAAATACCAAATAAGGGTTGTTGTTTTTTTCCAGTAATAGGAAAAATCAGGGAAAAGTATTGTAATAGGGAAATTTGAGAAACAAAAAAATAGCAAAGTCAAAATACTAGCAAATAATAATAAACCTTGACAACAGAACCAGAAAGCCTTGAACAAAAGATTTAAATAAATGTGGAAAGGAACAAAAAATGGAAAGACTGTGGCGGGCCAGTAGGGGGCGCTCCTGCGTTGAGCCGCCCACCTCCCTGCACCCAACCACCTTCCAGGCTCCGAGTGCCTCCCTGGGGTGCCTCACGTCCGGCCGACCCCTTCCCCGGGGCACACCCGCTAGCCTGGGGTTCCCGCTGCCACCATCCAAGGCTCTGGACTCGCTTCTGGCTCTGCGCACCTTGAAAAACGTTTTCCTGATCGTCCAATGGGTACTAGACCCAATACAGGCACTTGGGGCACTTCCCCAAGTCAGGGGCTTAATAGGAAAGTCTCCCTTAGTCCACAGACCTAAGGGGCCTCCTCGGCATAATTTAGACCCACTCCTCAATAAGTCTCCCACACCGGTCTCAAAGGAGAACTTTATTGGTTACAGGGGGTAGGGCGAAAACAGGGTAAAAGGTAGAGCAGTATCAGAGAAATATCAGAGGAATCCCATAGAGCAAACCGATATGGCTTATGGTAGCCTTTTGATCTCGCATCTGAGTTACTGAAGCTAAATATCCAGTCGGATCTCGAGAAGCTTACTCACCTGCATCATCCAGAGGTGGTTGGAGTTTCCCCCTAGAGGCAGGGCACTCTTGGAGCATGCGGTGATGAGGAGAGAGCCAGTTTCAGATTCACCTGGATGACCGCATGGATAATGGCTGCCCTTCTTCCTGGCCCAGGCCTTTTTATAACCTCTCTGACCTCAGCAGCCCGGTCCAATCGAAGCTGCCAGTGCTGGACACAAGCCAACCAATCTAAAAAAGCATCGCTGGCTACCTGGGCCGGTGAGCGGGTCTTTTCCCTCCCCCTCCCCAGGTGACCAGAGAATCCACCTCCCAGGCACCAGGCTTTTGTCATGTGGGCAGGGAGGAAGATCCCCCTCCCTGAGGGATTCAACACTGGCAGACACTGATCTCTGGAGAGGGACACAGACGGTGGCATTTCTGCCACAAAGACTTCCTGTGAAAATATGAGATGAACACATGAAAAAATAAAATTCCAGTATCTAGGAAGTGCGTGTGTTTGATCCCCGTGCACAACTTTTAGAAGACAGATGATAAATGTTGAGATATTAAACTTACATGTCCACACACTTCCCTGTTCAATGTGTGCAGAGAGTCAGGGACGAACACAGGTCTGCCTCAGTAAGATGGCCTTGTAAAAGAGAACGATTCACAGGTGAGTCTGCTTCTTAACTGGAAGAGCAGCAGGGAAATAGGATAAGCTGCCCTGGGATGGAGGGTGAATGAGGATGAATCTTCCTCATTGAACATTTCGAGAAGAGGCTGGAGAGGCATCTGTTGGGGAAAGGTTGGAAACGGCATCCAGAATCTGTGCAGGGCTTTGCCTACATCAGAGGTATCCAGCCTGTGGCATGATTGCCACAAATGGCACGGTCATCCTCTGTGTCTGGCATAGGGCAGATCAGGGAAGTAGCAGGAGCTGATAGGTTAGGAAGCAGAAAACAGAGCTGGAGATCAGGCAGGAAGTACCAGGCAGGGAGCAGAATGCCGAAGATTGGCAGAGGGTACAGAGTTGGGAATTGAGAGCAGAAAGTAAATGAAGGGAGTGAGCAGGGGAAAGGGATCAGAGTGATGATATGCACTTTACATACCTGGGAATTACTGGCATATCACGTCCGCTGGGACAATTCCAGACTCATTCACCTGCCATTCAAGGTGCCTGTGCAAATAAGTGACTTTTGCATCAGTTTTGATTCCAGTCAAAGCCGTGGACAATTAGACCCAAGATAAACCCAACTTCTTAGCTGGCTTTCACCCTCAGAAACTCTCTACTCCAGGAGACCTGTGGCCTCATTCACATCATAGTTGGAGTAGAACCTTAATTTAATTTTTAATCCATGTTCCATAAACCAGAAGCTGATTGTTGTCTCTGAATGCTGGCTCTCCCAGGTCCTGAGCCGAATCGACGTTGGCATCAAATTGCTTTGTGGTCTGGATGGACTGTAAGCATCATCCTAGGGATGGCTGTGATAAGGATGGCGCTTTGGGGTGAGTAGCAGAAGGCTGCACAGGTGGGTAAGGCGGAAGCAGAGATTGTCCTGGTCCCCTGGAACTCCACTAGGTATTTACTGTCATGAGAATAAGATCTGCAGAAGCACATAAGTATTTAGGAATGCAAGCATCTCTTTGGCTTTGGCGTCTTATATTTCCTTTAGTTGTAAACCTCTATCTCCATTGTTTGGGATTCATTTCTTTGTCCGACCGCTGATCTGCTGTGAAACTGTGGACATCTTACTTACCACTTGATCACACTGTTTTGTCTCTGTAACAAGCACAGTTTTATTCTTAGACTGTATTTGCACAGAACACATGGAGAACCTACATGCTGATGCCCTGGGGCAAAAATAGATGTTGGGTTCATCTCAGGGTTGACTGTCATTGTTGGGGGAACAATCGTTTACACATACAAGTGGAATGGCAATTAACTCTACTGTCAATTAGCTACTATTGACCCAGGAAGAAGTATTATCTCAATCCTTTCCAGGTACTTATGTATACTTCACAGATCCTTAAAGTGGGACAAGTGGCTTGTGCCTCTCTACAGGATCTAAGGACAAAGGCTTTGTCTCAGGAGAAATCTAAGATATGCTTTTAGTCCTATTTGGAGTGTCCATACATGACACTTCATTCCCATTGGACTAATTCTACCACACATTAGCACAGCTGGCAAAAACCATGCTGATGTGCCAATGCATGGTTGAGTCCAATGAGCATTAAGCATCACAAAAAAAGCATTTGTATGTGCTAATGCACAGTAACACCAATTATGGTACATTAAGTTAGTACCTGTTATTACAGGTACTAAACGAACACGCAGTAATTATGATACATTAATGAATGTGTAGACACACCCACTCATAACATTTTCCATTTGTTCTGAAGTGCCCCCTGCTGGTCAGCCCTGTATCAATGTACTCCTGTGTTCATATTTGGTACATCTGTACATGCAATTACTATGAGTGCATATACTCTGGAGTAAAGTAATTCGGGTGTTACCACCTTCATGTTCGCTTAAACACACTTAACCACCTACTTGACCACTGTATAGTATCGGTGTCTGACAGGACTATCCCATGCCAGAGTCAATTAGTCTGGACTGGCCTAATTGCCATGCTTATGCAGACAGTAATGCTTTACTGCACAATTAATTAGTCTACCTCACAGTAAAAGTAGACGATGGGACAACTGACAACTGACACTCAGGAAAAAGCCAACCTATTAAATGGGTACTTTGTGTCAGTCTTTCATCAGTCCCATGGGATGCCCATGCCCGCCATGGCACAGGATGCTCCAGGTGAGGGAGATCCCCTGCCCTCCATCAATGCTGACCTTGTGAAGGAACACCTTGAGAGGCTGGATACCTTCAAGTCAGCTGGCCCTGACAATCTACACCCCAGGGTACTCAAGGAGCTGGCGAGCATCATAGCCCAGCCCCTGGCACGGATCTTTGAGAGCTCCTGGCGCTCTGGTGTAGTGCCCAAAGACTGGAAGAAGGCCAATGAGGTACCTATTTTCAAGAAAGGGAGGAAAGTGGATTTGACAAACTATAGGCCCATCAGCCTGATCTCTATCCTGGGGAAGATCTTAGAAAAGTTTATTAAAGAGGCCATCCTTAATGGACTCGCTGACACCAACATCCTGAGGGATAGCCAGCATGGGTTTGTTGTGGGTAGGTCTTGCTTGACCAATCTCATTTCCTTCTACGGCCAGGTGACCTAACACCTGGACAAGGGAGAAGAGATTGATGTCATATATCTTGACTTCAAAAAAGCCTTTGATCTGGTATCCCATGATCACCTTTTGGTGAAACTGACCAATTGTGGCCTTGGGTCCACCATGATCCACGGGCTGGGAAATTGGCTCCGTGGTTGGACTCAGAGTGTGGTAATTGACGGAAGTCAATCATTGTGGTGCCCTGTGACCAATGGGGTCCCCCAAGGCTGTCCTTGGACCCATATTGTTCAACATTTTCATTAATGATGTGGACATTGGAGTCAGAAGTGGACTGGCCAAGTTCGCCGATGACACCAAACTTTGGGGAAAAGCATCCGCACTTGAAGACAGGAGGGTGATCCAGGCTGACCTGGACAGGTTCAGCAAATGGGCAGATGAGAACCTGATGGTGTTTAACACCAAAAAATGCAAGGTTCTCCACCTGAGCATCCTTATAGGCTCGGCAGTGCTACACTCGCTAGCACTATGGAAGAAAGAGACTTGGGGGTCATGATTGACCACAAGATGAACATGAGCCTTCAATGCGATGCTGTGGCTAGTAAAGCAAGCAAAATGCTGGCTTGCATCCATAGATGCTTCTCAAGCAAATCCCAGGATGTCATGAGCCACACACATGATCAGAGGTCAGGAAAACAGACCTTACTATGACAGGCTGAGAGCTATGGAGCTCTTTAGCCTGGAAAAGCACAGGCTCAGGGGTGATCTGATGTCCACCTATAAGTTTATCAGGGGTGACCACCAGTATCTGGGGGAACATTTGTTCACCAGAGCGCCCCAAGGGATGATGAGGTCGAATGGTTATAAACTACTGCAAGACCGTTTCAGGCTGGACATAAGGAAGAATTTCTTTACTGTCCAAGCCCCCAAGGTATGGAATAGCCTGCCATCAGAGGTAGTTCAAGCACCTACATTGAACACCTTCAAGAGTAAATTGGATGCTTATCTTGTTGGGATCCTATGACCCCAGCTGACTTCCTGCCCTTCAGACAGGGGGCTGGACTCAATGATCTTCTGAGGTCCCTTCCAGCCCTAATGTCTATGAAATGTATGAAATGTATGAAATCTAAAAACCAACTCACAGGAGCAAAATTATAAGAGCTGTCCAACCCCAAACAATTCCTTATTCTCAAGCCCTTAAGACCTTAGACAAAGCCAGTGGGAATTGTTACATGTTGGATCAAAGCAGGCTCTGGATCAGAAGTGGGGTCTCTGCAGGGTGCCATCCCCAGCAAAGACCCTGCAGTCTCCTGCTGAGACCCAGAGCCTTGATGACACTGGTTGTTGCACATGGACAGTCAAGCTCTTCCTCCAGAGGTCTCTACAGCCAGGAGGTGTTGCCAAGTCCCATAGTTTCATAGTTGGTAGGGTAAGAAGGGACCTGAGCAGATCATCAAGTCCCCTTCCTGCCCTGGGCAGGAAAGAATGTTGGGTCAAACGACCCTGGCTAGGTGATTAATTAGCCTCCCTTTGAAGGCCCCCAGGGTAGGAGTGAGCACTGCTTCCCTTGGAAATTGGTTCCAGATCCTAGCTGCCCTGACTGTGAAGTAGTGTCTCCTGATATCTAGGCTGAACCTACTCTCAGTCAACTTGTGGCCATTATTCCTATTTACTCCTGGTAGTGCTCGGGGGAACAGGGGCTCTCCCATTCCCCGGTGGTCCCCCCGAAGTTTATAGGCAGCCACCAGATCCCTTCTCAGCCTTCTCTTGTGGAGGCTGAACAGGTTCAGGTCCCATAGCCTCTCCTCATAGGGCCTGCCCTGCTGCCACCTGATCATGCGAGTGGCCCTCCTCTGAACCCACTCAATGCCATCCACATCCCTTTTAAAGTGCAGCACCCAGAACTGGACGCAGTACTCCAACTGCGGACTGACCAATGCTGCATAGAGGGGGAGGATCACCTCCTTGGACCTGCTCGAGATGCATCTGTGGATGCACAACAAGGTGCAGCTAGCCTTCCTGACTGCATCCCACATTGGTGGCCCATGTTCATGTTGGAATCAATAATGACTCCAAGATCCCTCTCTGTCTCTGTGCTGGTGAGAAAGGAGTTCCTTAGCCTGTAGGTGTGCTGCTGGTTGTTCCTCCCCAGGTGCAGTACCTTGCACTTGTCAGTATTGAATCCCATCCTATTCTCATGTGCCCACCCCTGTCTAGATCCAATTGCAGCTTGTCCCTCCCTTCTAGTGTGCCCACTTCTCCCCACATCTTGGTGTCATCTGCAATTTTGAACAAGGTGCTTTTCAACCCCTCGTCCAAGTTGCTGATGAAGATGTTGAACAGTGCGGACCCGAACACTGAGCCTTGGGGGACCCCACTGCCCACATCCCTCCAGGTCAAAAAGGACCCATCCACCAACACTCTCTGGGTGCGGCCCTCCAGCCAGTTGGCGACCCACCTGACTGTAGGCATCGACACCACAATCTCCTGATTTTTTAACTAGAATGGGGTGAGAGACAGTGTTGAAAGCCTTCCTAAAGTCCAGAAAGACTACATCCACTGCGTCACCTGCGTCCAAGGATTTTGTGACCTGGTCAAAGAAGGCCACCAGGTTGGTCTGACAGGACCTGCCTCTAATGAACCCATGTTGGTTGCCCCTAAGCTTATACTCCCCTGCTTGTCCCTCGCAGATGTGCACCTGGATAATTTTCTCAAAGACCTTCCTCAGGACCGAGGTAAGACTAACAGACCTATAATTTCCTGGGTCCTCCTTCCTCCCTTTTTTGAAAACGGGGACCACATGTGGCTCTTTTCCAGTCCTCTGGCACCTTGCCAGAGCATCATGAGTGCTCATAAAGCTGTGCCAGGGGTCCCGCAATGACCTCTGCTAATTCCTTGAACACTCTGGAGTGAAGATCATTAGGACCTGATGATTTGTGCCTCACTTGGGACCATCGGGGATTCTGACTGTGCCTCTCCTGAGTCCGTACAAAATCCCAAATGGGGGGGATGTTCCGGTCTCTGCTCAGAAAAATGGAGGCAAAGAATTTGTTAAATAGGTCAGCTTTATCATCTGGTGCAACCACCAGATTGCCAAGCATGTCCTGGAGGGGCTCCACGTTACTCGGTGCTTTCTTTTTACTCCCTGTGTATTTAAAAAGAGGCTTCTTGTTATCTTTGATCCTGGTTGCTAGTCCTAGTCCTATCTCTGCCTTAGCCTTCAGTGCCTCCCTGACTAATCTCCTGAACTCATTGAAATCAGCCCTCTTTAAGTCAAGGGCTGCTGCCCTGCTCAGGCCTTTGACTGCCTGCACTGGATGGTGAATTCCAGTAGGTGATGATCACTATTGCCCAGGTGGTTGAGAACCCGCAGTCCCCTTACCAGGTTCTTGCCTGTGGCCAGGACCAGGTCCAGCAAGGCATTTCCCCTGGTGGGAGTGTGTACCTCCTGGTTTAGGTGGTGGTCTTGTATCTTGGCTAGGAACCTACGTGAGCAGTCAGACTTGGCTGACTGCTCTTCCCAGCAGATGTCCAGGTAGTTTAGGTCACCCATGATGACCACGTCCCTTGACTTAACTGCTTCTGCAAGCTGACCTGAGAATTCTCAGTCCAGCTCTTCCCCCTGGTTGGGTGGTCTGTAGTAGACCCCCACCATTAAGTCCCTTTCCCCTGATCCCCTTGTATTCTAACCCAAAGCACTTCAGTGTGCCCCTCCTCTGGTCTTGTGCTGTTAGTTGAGGATGCGTATTGTTCTTTGATGTAGAGTGCCACACCCCCGCCTTTCCTCCCTGTTCTATCCTGACTGAACAGGCTGTAGCCCTTGATGTTTACCGCCCAGTCATGGGTTGAATTCCACCAGGTTGAAGTGACCCACTATGTCCGGGTTTGTGTTAGCTAGCAGGAGGGCAAGTTCCTCCTGCTTGTTCCCCATACTATGAGCATTAGTGTAGAGGCATTTAAAGCCTCCTATGGGTGCATGCACTTCTCCCCTGATCCCAAGACTATCCGGACCCCTGTCACTTACCTGGGTATTTGTGCTCGTCACCTGTCTTGGCTGGGAAGTGTCCTCATGTCCCCCCTGTGGCCCCATCCCCCGGCGAAGCTAGCTTAAAGCATGCCATACGAGATCAACCAACCTGGAAGACAAGACACGCTTGCCTTTAGGGAAGAGGTGAAGCCCATCCCACCTGAGCATGCCCCCTGCAGAAAAATGTGTGTCGTTGTCCAGGAACCCAAGGCTTGCCTGGTAGCACCAACTCTGAAGCTGCCGGCTGACCACTCCGATGAAGGCCTCATGGCACCATCTGCATCTACTTACTGGGAGAATAGAGGAGAATACCACTTGCATCCCCATCTCCTTGAGCTTGGCCCCCAGGACCTCGTAGTCCTTCACGATGTGGTCTGGACTGCTCCCGGCTGCATCATTTGTTCCCACATGGATTAGGATGATGGGGTAGTGGTCTGAGGGTCGAATGAGGTCTGGGATCATGCCTGTAACATCTTGAATCTGAGCCCCAGGCAGGTAGCAGACCTCACATGCCATGGAGTTGGGTTGGCAGATGGAACGCTCCATTCCCCTCAGGATGGAGTCTCTAATGACGAGGACTCGGTGTTTCTTCCTCATGGTGTTTTAGCCTTGCTCAGGCCATGCCGTGCGTAGAGTGGCACCGTCCCCCCTGGAGGCATCCACTTTGACCTTCTCCTCTAAGGCTGCCAAGGCCTCAAAACTGTTCCCCAGTTGTACCTGGGCAGCCACCATGCTAGCCTGAGCAGCCCTGGTTCTGGTGGTCACCTCCTGCCATTCCTGTGCTGGGCGTCCTTCCCAGGAGGTCTGTCTGCTGGAAGACTGATCCTGCAGATAATGGAAATATGTGGCAATTTCCTCCTCCGCAGCTCTGATCCCCCGTAGCCTGCTCACCTCAGCCTGGAGCTCCCTCACCTCCTCCAGGGCCCAAAGTCAGGCACAAGAGGGACAGATAAGGGAGCCTCCAGATCCCTTCCCCATCTGCAGCCTCCAGGTCTCCACCAGGCAGCCCCCACAGACAGCGGGGCAGGGTGCCTCCAACCCCACCATGGGCTCCATCTGGGTGGAGGCCTTAGAGGAGCCCAGGGTAGGTGGCACCACTGGGGTGGGGTCCCCCGTGGTTGCCCTCCGTGTCCCTACCACTGGGGCGTGGTCCCTAGCAGATGCTCCCCATGTTCTTACCATGTCCATGGAGCTGTAAGTCTTCCTCTCTCTCTTGCTGAAGACTCCTTCCTGGCTCCTGCTGCATGCCTGTCTTGCGTGAACGCCGGTATGCCCTTTCAGAGCTCACATGTTTGCACTCTCTATTTGCGTGCACTGCCCATGTGCAGCTCGAGAGCATGGCTCCCTGCTGGCTCACTTAAGAGGGATTTGGGGGGCTCACCTTCTGGATCCTCTGCATCTGTGCCAGTTCCCTAGTCCCTCCTCACTTACCTTATGGGATCAGCTGCCATCTCTGCCACTGCCGCCTCTGCTGGCGGTGAGTGTGGGTAGGTGGGTACACATGTGATGGATGCACACGTATGCCCACTCAGCTCTCAAGCCCTGACAGCTCCTAGCCCCATCTACAGCAGAGCAATCTGAGGCACAGGGGTGTGGGGACAGTGATTTCGCCAAGGTCCCAGCAGGGCCCAGTTTCTTGCTCCCCATTCAGTCCTCTCTCCTCCAGGTCAAGACAACTGTGGTAACTCCAGGACCCCAGGACCTGGAAGTGGAAACACGGCAGCCACCATGGCCAGTGCGTGTCAGGAGCAGGTCCGATCTGACTTGATCCAGAGCCTGTGCCCCCCACCCCAGCACAGCTCGGCAGGTAACCGCAGCTCCTTGGTTCCCTCGCCCACCTCTGCTGGGACTGTGGGTGCAGCAGGGTCATGGAGGAAAGGGGCACGGAGGGAAGGGGCCTCGTGAGGTGTCTTGTTCAAGCCTGGCACAGATGCAGGATAGGCTGCTCTTGAGCCATCCCAGGCAGACAAATTTGTGGCCTTCTCTTGTAATCCCCCAAGGAAGGAGAAGCCATGACTTCCTTGGGCAGCTTGACCCACCTTCCTACTGAACTGAGAGCAGGATGATTCTCCCTATGTTTAGTTTGATTCTGACTTGCTGCGTCTAACCCCATGGCTCCCTGTCCTGCCCTCTGCAGCAAGGAGAACCATTGCTCTCCCTGCTCTGTATCACAGCCTCTCCAGGATTTGAGGTTTATTGTTGGTGCCACACCCCTTCATCTCATTTTCCCAACTCAGCCTCTTTGTTCTCTTGTCTTTCCTCATGGGTTGATTCCAAGCCCCTTCCTCATCTGTATCTCACCGCTGACCCTCCCAGCATCTCCCCACTCTTCCTGAACTGCAATGCTCAGAGCTGTGCACTGTGCTCCAGCTGGGCCTGACCAGCACTGAGTGACATGGAGGGGACAGACAGGTCTTGGTTACACTGTCAGGGTCTCTCTCGTTTTCCCCACAGCAGGGACTCCAGCTCCTATTTACTCCACAGCCCTCCCTCCATCACTCTTGAGAACTCATATTCCTTCCTGTTCCCTTCAGCTGATCCCCACTTCTCCTCCCATTTGCTGCTGAATTCACACTGAGCCACTGTCTGTAGTTACCCCAGCCCTTCTTTGGCTGCTGTGGCCATGGAAAGAGGGCATCAATTGAGTAAATCTTCTGTGTGGCCCAAGGGCTGTCCCAGCTAGTGTGTGGCCCTTGCATTAGTCCTGCTTTTAGCATCTCCCCCACTGCTGTAGGGAGGGCGCAGGTGCATGGCCTGACCGCTCTGCCGGGAGTAATCTCTGCTTCCCAGTGGCTCTGAAGTTGCTATAGTTCATGCAGTGTCACAAAATGGGCCATGCACCTCCCTGGAATCCAGGAAAAACAAAAAGGACTGAAAAATAACTCTAACCCCACCTCTGTGCCCCCTCGCCCTGCAGTATTCCTAAAGTGGGAAGGCAGAGAGAGAGACTCAGGCCTGGTGCACTTGTTACCACTGATCATGTCCATCTCTTTGCAGAGGGCCCTGGCTGCAGACTCTGCCCCGTGGACTGGCGGCTGCATGGGGACAAGTGCTACTGGGTCTCCACAAAACCAAAGTCCTGGAGTGAGAGCCGAGAGGACTGTGCAGCCAGGAGCTCCCAGCTGCTGCTGATCCAGGACCGGGAGGAGCTGGTAAAGAGAGTGACAGTGTCCTGTACGGGAGGACAGGTTGCAAGGAGCATGGGAGGATTAATTCTTGGTGTGGGCTTTCACAACTCCCAGAGTTGAGGAGTGGTATGTGTGGCAGAAATGCCACCGTGGGTGCCCCTCTCCAGAGATCTGTCTCAGCCAGCCTGAGAGGCTGCTGTTGAATCCCTCAGGGCGGGGATCTCCCACCTTGTCTGCATGACAAAAGCCTGGCGCCTGGGAGGCGATGCTCTGGTCACCTGGGCAGGGGGGGAAAAGGCCCGGCCCTGCGCATGGGCCCAGGTAGCCAGGGATG
>NW_005843424.1:135992-137630 GCF_000455745.1 Alligator sinensis
TTCCTCTGATATTCCTGTAATATTTCTATGATATTGCTCTACCTTTTACCCTGTTTCCGCCCTACCCCTGTAATCAATAAAGTTCTCCTTGTGACCGGTGTGGGAGACTTATTGAGGGGTGGGTCTAAATTATGCCGAGGAGGCCCCTTAGGTCGGTGGACTAAGGGAGAGTTTCGTAAATAGCCCCTGACTTGGGGAAGTGCCCCAAGTGCTTGTATTGGGTCTAGTACCCATTGGACGATCAGGCCTGTGTTTTCCAAGGTGCGCAGAGCCAGAAGTGAGTCCAGAGCCTTGGATGGTGGCAGCGGGACCCCCAGGCTAGCGGGTGTGCTCCAGGGAAGGGGTCGGCCGGACGGGAGGCACCCCAAGGGAGGCACTCGGGGCCTGGAAGGTGGTCGGGCGCAGGGAGGTGGGCGGCTCAACGCAGGAGCGCTCCCTACAGGCCCGCCACAGTATATATAGGGACAGACAGACTGCATCTGGGTACAGGGATTGTTCAGGATGTGGGGGCATGAGCAGGCAGAGCTGTGGCAGGCTGTGTTCACCCAGCTCCTGTCACATGTTTTCACAGGACTTCATGAAGAGCCTGACACTAGCAAACAAACACTTCTGGATCGGCCTGTCCGTTCCCTCCCCAGAGAAAGGCTGGACCTGGCTGAACGGCTCCCAGCTCAATCCAGCTGTGTGAGTGTTTCCTGTTCCAAAATTAACTTTCTCTTTCAGCAGAAAGTGGCAGGGAAGTGGGGGAGATTTTGGAAAAAAATCCCAGTCATCCTGGGATACCAGTCTGCTCTATTTAGGAGATATTGGACATCTGGGAAGAGGTGACACTGATGCTGCAGGGACTGGAGGAAGTGTTTCATAGTTTCATAGTAGTTTGGGGTCAGAAGGGACCTGAAGAGATCATCTAGTCTGACCGCCGCCACTGGCAGGAGCGCACACTGGGATCACACGACCCAGTTCCCTGAGGATCTAGTCAGGGAACTTCTGGAGGGACTGGACGTATTTAAATCAGCTGGTCCTGATGATCTCCACCCCAGAGCGCTGAGGGAATTAGCAGAGGTCATTGCGGGACCCCTGGCATGGCTTTACAAGCACTCGTGGTGCTCTGGTGTGGTGCCAGAGGACTGAAAAAGGGCCAATGTGGTTCCCATTTTCAAAAAAGGGAGGAAGGAGGACCCAGGAAACTATAGGCCAGTTAGTCTTACCTCGATCCAGGGTAAGCTGTTTGAGAGAATTATCCTGGCACATGTCTGTGAGGAGCCGGCAGGGGAGGTTATGCTTAGGGGCAGCCAACACAGCTTCATTAGAGGCAGGTCCTGTCAGACCAACCTGGTGGCCTTCTATGACAAGGTCACTAAAGCCTTAGATGCAGGGGTAGCAGTGGATGTAGTCTTTCTGGACTTCAGGAAGGCCTTCCACACTGTCTCTCACCCCCATTCTCATTAAAAAATTAGGGGACTGTGGCGTCGACACCTACACAGTCAAATGGGTCACTAACTGGCTGGAGGGCCGCACCCAGAGAGTGGTGGTGGGTGGGTCATTTTCGACCTGGAGGGATGGGGGCAGTGGGGTCCCCCAGGGCTCGGTCCTCAGGCCTGCACTGTTCAACATCTTCATCAGTGACTTGGACGAGGG
>NW_005843424.1:138235-147701 GCF_000455745.1 Alligator sinensis
CTTTAAGAGGAGGCTGGATGAACACCTTGCTGGGGTCGTCTGACCCCAGTGCTTTTTCCTGCCATGGCAGGGGGTCGGACTTGATGATCTGTCAAGGTCTCTTCTGACCCTACAAACTATGAAACTATGACCCCGGTAAGGTGTTCGTCCAACCTCTTTTTGAATTTACCCAAGGTAGGAGCGAGGACCACTTCCCTAGGAAGTTGGTTCCAGATCCTAGCCACCCTAACATTGAAATAGTGCCTCCTAATCTCTAACCTGAACCTATTCTCCAGCAGCTTCTGGCCATTGTTCCTCGTCACCCCAGGTGAGCTGGGGGGGAATAGGGCCCTTCCTATTTGCTGCTGATCTCCTCTAACAAGTTTGTAGGCAGCCACCAAATCCCCACCTCAGCTTCCGCTTGCTGAGGCTGAACAGGTTCAGGTCCCTCAGCCTCTTCTCATAGGGCCTGCCCTGCTGCCCTCCAACCAAGCAGGCCCTCCTCTGAACCCTGTCAAGGCAGGTTGCATCCTTCTTAAAGTGCGGTGCCCAGAACTGGACGCAGTACTCCAATTGAGGCCGGACCAATGTTGCATAGAGGGGGAGTATCACCTCTCTAGACCAGCTTCAGATTCATCTTTGGATGCATGACAAGGTGCGGTTGGTTTTGCTGGCTGCGGTCTGGCATTGGTGGCTCATGTTCATCTTGGACTCAATAATGACTCCAAGATCCCTTTCTGCCTCTGTGCTCACAAGGTGGGAGCCCCCCAGCCTGTATGTATGCTGTGCATTCTTTCTCCCCAGGTGCAGCACCTTGCATTTGTCTACATTGAAGCCCATTCTGTTACCATCAGTCCACTTCTGTAGTCTGTCTAAATCTAATTGCAGCCTCTCTCTCCCTTTGAGCGTGCGTACTTCTCCCCACACCTTGGTGTAATCGGCAAACTTGGACAACGTGTTTTCTACCCCCTTGTCCAAGTCGCTGATGAAGATGTTGAACAGTGTAGGCCCCAGGACCGAGCGCTGGGGGACCCCACTATTCACATCCCACCAGGTCCAGTACGATCCATCCACCACCACTCTCTGGGTGCGCTCCCTTAGCCAATTTTTGACCCATCCAACTGTGTAGCCAAGGTCGCTCAATTTTTGACCCATCAATGCCAAGGTCACTCAATTTATTAATTAGAATGGGGTGAGAGACAGTGTCAAAGTGGGCAAAGGGAAGAAGAGTGTTGGGGGGAGAAGAGCAATGGGGCAGGGAGAGTGGGCAGGGGACCCCATAGCAAAGGGAACCTGGACATCCTCCGAGGTAAGACACCAGAGAGGGCAGTCAGCCATGGGCAGCACAGCAAGGATCTGAAGGGGCAAGGAGCAGGGATCGCAGAGCTGGGGCAGGGGCAGGAAAAGGTCCTCATGGTGCTGTGGGATGGCCCCTCTCCCTGACAGGGACCCTCTGCTCTGATCCACAGGCTGCCAGTGCCCGGCCTGCCTGAGGGGAAGGTCTGTGGGGCAGTGAGTGGGAATCAGATTCAGTCTGAATCCTGCAGCACAGGATTTCTGTGGATTTGCCAGAAAGACGCCGTCCTGATCCAGCTGCGGCTCTGATGGTGCCTCACAGGGCTTCCCTGCCTTCATCATTTCACACCTGGGAAAACTGAGACCCAAGGACAAATGGACCTGATTGAGATCGTGCAGCAGTAGGTGACAAAGGGACAATAGATCCCAGGTGTCCTGACTTTCAGCCTGACTGTGCTCCAAGTTGCTGGACCCCACTCATCCCAGAGCCAGCATATGACCCAGGCATCCTGAGTCCCAGCAGCCTCCACCTCCAAAGCACCAGATCCAGTTGTCCAACAAGAGCTGGGACAGGACCCAGGTGCCTTGATTTCCAGTTCCCTTTGCTCCAACCCACCAGATCCCACGCCTCTTCCCGAGTGAGGAACAGAACCCAGGAGCTCCGGTTCCCAGTTCCACCTTGTCATGGCCCACAGACCCAGTGCCCTCCTGACTCCAGTCCTCTGGGCCCAGGGAGCCAGCATGTCCCAATTCCCACTGGAAGGATGTTCCTGGTTCTCTCCTCTCACTTGCTTCAGCAGTGGTGGGGCCATGGAGTCCAATCCTGGGCAGAGCTAGGTCTCTGTCCTCCTCAAGGGGTCAGGGGTGGAGGCAGGGAGAGGTTAGATCTGCTATTCAGATCCAGTAGGAGATGCAATGTCGCCCCAGGGCTGTGGCAGAGCTATGGGTCTCCTTGTCAGAAAGGAGCCTGGCTTCATGCCCTGGTCCCCCCTACAAGGACCCATTCACCAGTGGGGGAGGTGGATTACAGTTGTCCTTGAGCTGAAGCAGGAGAACCTGGGGACACGCACATGTCCTGCACAGGGGGATTGAGAGCCCCACATGCCCTGCACTGAGTAGCCCCAGTGCCTAGCAGAGGATGGTAGTCTAACTCCTCAGGCAGGGGATGGGCAGGTGGGAGTGAAGCAGCTTGCATCTGTGGGGGCTGGACAAGAGCCCTGCAGATCCCTATAGACAACAGCTCCATGACCCTGACATAGAACAGGACCACCACAGGGTGGGAGTGACCTCTGGAGTCCCTGTTTTGACCCAGATCCAGAAGTGTGCAGGGACACACACCAGCCTTGAGGCTGGGCTCCTGGGTCACCAGGGCTCAAAACTGATGAATGGGGCAGTTTCTTGACAGGGATGAGGTTTCTCCTCTCCTATGATGGGCTGAGCCTACACACTACCTAGCGTGTCAAGCTGTGTTTGAACCTCTCCTGGACAGAGTCCCAGGCACATTCTTTGCTGTCAGATGCCAAGGTGATCAACTCCTGGGACTTTGCTAGACTGAGGGTCACTCAGGCCTCCACTCTTAGAGAAGCCCATACCCCAGTTGGAGCCCTAATGTGACCTGATCCCCTCAGCACTGGTTATAGTGTGTCCATTTGCACAGGGAGCACCAAAACATTCACGTGCTAAATACCTACACATGTGAAACACCCGACATGTGTCACAGAACACATGCATCCCTAGTTCCTCCCTATGCCCATGGCAGGAGGTCTTCAGCCCCTGGGCTGCCCCTCTCCAAGTAGACACTTCCACACACAGGAGATGGGCCATGGTCGCCCCCTCCCAGTAACACAACAGACACGTGGGCTTGTGAAGACACCTCTCCAGGAAAGCCTCCCCAGGGAGGGCCATGTGCCAGCTCCCTGTTGCACAGGTGTGCCACATCACAGCCACTGCACATCCCAGGGAAATGTCTTGGTAGGGTTGCTGGACACACAGTGCTCTCAGACAAACTCTAGCCAGGACCTGTCTCCTTGCTTCCACCCATACCATGCTCTCAGCCTGAGTCTGTTGCCTGTGAGCATGATGGGAGCCAGCCAGCAGCACCGTGGGAATAGAGTGACCCATCATGGCAAGATGCTGGCCCTTGGTGAGAGGGACCAGGTCCCACAGGGAGAGGGTGGAAGAGCCAGGAAACCCAGCCCAGCCCTATCACTGCCAGGGCAGCCTTCTGATCCAGCCCTGGGACCTGCAGCACTGACAAGAGCTGACCAGGCAGAGATCGCCTCATGGGTGAATTTAGTGGCCTTGGCCCATTGCTAGGGCTGGTTCAGCTCCATCCAGAGTTTGATCCAAGAGACTGAGGGGCCTGTAAAGTGCACCAGGGAAGCCTTAGATGAAAATTTAGAGCCATTGCATATGACACAGAGAGGCAGATCCTCAGCTTCTGTGTATTGTCACAACCCAAAGGGTGTGATTTTGTTTTTGTGTGCTTTGGCACTGCTAAATTGTTCCCGCTAAATTGCAGCTTCTTTGCACAGTGGAGTTTTCTGCTGCAAAAGAGAACCCCGGTGCAAAAGAATTCCCGCCACCAGTAGCTTTCTTTGCAGGGTGCATTTCTTTGTTGCAGCACAGAAATGCTTATTGCAAAGAGTTCCCGCCAGTTGTATGCTAATTCGAGCCCCATTATTGGCCAGTTCTAAATTATTCACACGTGGCGGCTAGTGATTGGCTTGCTAGTCATATAAAAGGCTTGAGTGGTTTCCGCCCAAGTTGGAGGACTCCACCAACACCAGGAGGAGGAGACTTCACGCTGTGTGAAGATCTCTAAGTGCTGCGGATCCTTATGGACCCAGCGCATTTCAAGCAGGCAACAGAGGTCTGATCAACCTCTAGGGTCCTTTCCAGCCTCTAGCCTCTCCCCGTCGCCGATAGATTCCTAGACGTATCCCTCCCTGCGCGCAAAAGGATCCACGAAGCCTAGCAAACTTCGTGTGAGTATATTTCTTGCCAGCTGGAACAACTGACATAGTTGTTCAGATGACCGGACTACCTCAGAGCACAAGTTCCACAGAGCCTAGCAAACTTCATGTGAGTCTATTCAGAGCTCTTTTGTACGAGTACTTTCTTCGGTTGACACGATGGGCTCGCGTGTTTAGAGCCTTCAGCCGGATTGGGCTAGAGTTCGCGAGTTTAGAACTCTTGTCCGCCTCTTATCTTTTCTATTTGTAACCGCAACTCAAGCAAGTTTTCCTGCCTGCACCGCGACCATCTTCGGTGTAAGTAAACAATCTTAAATCAACCATTACGCGTCCGTGCCTAATTCTAGCGTGTCGCCCGTTCTCTCCGATCCAGCGTGCCCGGGCTGCTGGCCACAGCCCGCGCAGAGCACAAAAAGGGCCCGGATCGCACCCGGCCCGCACATGTATGAGCAAAGCCCTGGTGACACAGATATAGCAATTTCAAGTCCCTGGTGACTGATCTGAGGAAACACTTGACCTATAAGTGATTGACTTACTAGGCAGGCTTATGAAAAGGAAGCCCCCGGTGGACAGCGTAGAGCAGTGAACAGAGGGCAGCAAACAGAGGGAGTTGACCTAGTGAACTTGTCCTAGAAGCGAGCCAGGGAGCAAGACAGTTTGTGTGTGTGCATGTGCGTGTGTGTAAGGTCCCAGGTGTGGATGCTTGGTGCATGGGTCAACGGAGGCACAAATGGAGGCTGGGTGAGCAGTTGTGACCTGTGTGGGATGTTCATTTTCCTCCCAGAGGGTCAGGAGCACTTCACCTGCACCAAGTGTAAGCTGGTGTCTGTCCTGGAGGAGAAGATTGAAGGTTGGGCACACAGGTATCCACGCTGCATTGCATCATGGAACAGGAAGATTACTTGGACAGGAGTTGTGAGAGGTGGTATTGGAGAGGCAAAAATGAGAAGTGGCAGTATGTGGCTGATCAAAGAAGGAGGGCCCCCAGAATCAAAGAGAAACAAACTGAAGTCAGCAACTGCTTTCAAGCACCCTGCAGTGGAACAGCTGAGGACAAGGCAAGGAAAAGGATGCCTGGGAGGCATGATGCAGATGACTCATCAGCCTAGAGCAGGGGTGGGCAAAATATAGCCCGTGGGTTGCATTCAGCTGAGCGGGCGCTTTGATCCAGCCCACTGCGCCCCCCAAGGAATTGTACTCCACTCAGCTCTTTTGCCCGCATGTAGGTGTGAGGGAGGGTGGGGAACTTGGGGATCCCTCCCACACTCCCCACATGGCATGCCACCCTGGCAGGCAGTGGGGGAGCAGCAGCAGTTGCAAGGGGGCACTGGTACTTGGAGGTTGCCAGTGCTGCACATCACAGGGAGAAGTGCAGCCCCTGCCGGGCTGTCTTTATCGCAGGCACTTTCTGCACTTGCGCGGCACAGGAAGAAAGCCTCAGGTACTGGGGTAAGTACTGGAAGCTACTAGATACTGGTACTGAAGCCTGGGACTTCCCTCCCGTGGCATGTGAGTGCAGGGAGTGCTAGCTATAGCGACTGCCTGGCAGGAGCTGGCCCTCCCACCTTCCCTCCCCTCCTCCCCTCCGCCACACATCTACACAATAGATAAGACTAAGATATTTTTTTAATTATTATGCAATCCCTTCTATATGCGGTACACAAACACAAATCATGACAAAAATATTCTTTGTAATAACATTAAAATACGTTATAGCAGGTGTTGGACTTTAGTGCATAATTTGTTTTTTTCTGGTTCCAAGATGGCAACTCCCACTCCCAAAAGGAGTTTTTGTGGGGAGCAAGGAGAGGGTCTTCCAATGGGCAAGGTCACGTGTTAGGGGTGGGACTTCCAGTCCCAAGATGGTGAACAGGGGGTGGGGCAACTGCCAAGGGGCAGAGCTACCCTTGTGGCCCTGAGCAGCTCACCAAACCTCATTAAGCAGCCCTCCACTTGAAATAATTGTTTGCCCCTTCCCTAGTGATTCATTTAGTGTTTCCCAGACAGGCTGGGTGGGGGCTCCAGCCAACATAAAATATATTTAGTACCCCCAAAATTGAACCCAGCCCTTGTTGCTGCTGAAAGGTAGCTCAGCAGAAGGGTTACAGATAGAAGCGGGAGGCCAGAGGGACTTCCAGGGTCCTTGCACATGGCCACCAGTGGGGATAAAATATCAAGGAGGGGGCAGACAGCAGTGTGCAACGTGGCAAGGAATTTGAGCAGGAGAGAGGGAAAGGACCTGTCCTTATGGTGCTATGGAGGGGAGGGCCCAGGGCAGGGCAGGAGACGGCATCAGTGCATCCCAGCAGAATGGGTCTGGGCCATGGCTACCCAACCTAATGAACCTTCCCTGGCACAGACTTTCTGCCTTACTCCACAGGCTTCCAGTGCCCAGCTGGGCTGAGAGGCAGAGCTGTGGGATGGTGAACGGAATCAGATTCAATCTGAAGCCTGCACCAATGCATTTAAGTGGATTTGCAATAAAATCATCATCTTGATCTGACCAAGTTGCTGATGGGGTCTCTCAGTGCTTTTCTACTTCCCACGTCATACTTGGGGAAACTGGGATGCAGAGAAAATTGGGCCTGAGACTGCAGAGCAGTCTGTGACATAAGCAAAAACAGAAGCCAAACTCTGAGCAGTGTCTGCCCCCATTTCTGTCACAGAGTTGGGAGAGACCCCAGGAATCATGCCTCTCAGCCCTTCTTGCCCTTGCTCATCACAGCCCACTTCCACCCAAGGGATGGGATTGGATACAGGTATCCTGCCTCCAGGCTGCCCTTGCACTAACCTACTAACCCCACTACCCGCCTGACTCCAGTGCTCCAGCTCATAAAAGAGCCACTTCTGATTTGCCCATCATGCTGTGCAGGCCAGGCTATTATGGCTGAATGGTTAATATAACGCGCTAGAAATCCTTCGGAGGATTTCTCTTGAAGAGAAAACTAGAGGACATAAAGGCGTCGGATTTTGTATCAACAGAGGACAGAGTAGCAGAAAACTAGAATGTCCTCTGTAATGGCCACCCTAGGCCTGAGTCCCATGAATCACAAACCTCCTCTGCCGCTGCATGCCCCAGAGCCAGATCTATCCAGCACTGACCTCCACCCTGAAACTAAAAATGAGCAGAAAGCAGTGTGTGCTGCAGGAGACTATGGTTTAGCTGTGATTCCTTATACAAAGCTCTGGGCTGCACTGCCCCCAAAGCAGATATGGCGCGGTCTAAAATAAAAACAGCACTGAGCCTTAGCTGGACTCGCTCCTCGCTTACACATGGAGAAAAAGTCTCTCTCCCTCACTGCCTCACCCTCAGCAACCCCAAAATGCTGCAACCAGAATGATAACCCCACTGTAGCCCACAGGGGAGGTGGCTCCCTGCATACAACAATGCAGTCTGCAGCAAGAGACGTACAGGGAACAGAGCTAGCACATGCCAGGAGCAGCTTGGGGTAAGAGCACTGCAGGGTTTCCTCAATGATCACCTGTAATTAGTTGTGTTGTGACCCAAACCTGTGATGATTGATTTGTCTCATTCCCTCTGTAGAGCTTTCACCCCAGATGAGAAGCTGCCCATGTCAGTCTTAGCAGACAGTACTTTGGAGAGAGGTGCGAGAGGAAGGGCAGTAGTGTTGAGAGAAGGTTGGGTAAGGGAAGTGTGAGAAGGCAGCAGTGGATCCCAGCAGAACAGCAGCCTCACCTGATTCCCCCCCTGTAACAGGTTACCCTCCCCAGTGGCATTTTTTCTTTTTTTGCCAATGAGGGGCACCCCTGAAGTCCCTTAATGTTTCGTTTTCTCTCGTTCATCTCGTATCCCACCTTTACTCGCCTGCCACGTCTTGATGTAAATATTATTTAGATGTTCTTACAAGCAGGAGATTGCCTATTGTAATTGTATGTTGGGGTTCTTAGCCACCATGGGCCTTGTCCCCCCTCTTTCTCTAGCTAGGCCTACCAGTCTGAACCCACCAGATAGGGTTTGACTCCGAGGCTCTAGCTCCTTAATCTTCTTGTGGCATGTGGCCCTCCTTTTGTTTTCTACCTGGAACCCAGGCTTTCTAGCCCAGATGCCTATCCACTGGGTATGGAGACAGCAGGCCATAAGTTACATTCTGGGCAGTGGCTCAAAGCTCCCACTCCCCAAGGGCACCCTTTCCTTTAGCTCAGGCTACTAGACAAAATTCCCTCACTGGGACCCAGCTTAAAAGTCGTGCAACTATCTCTGAGCTACAGGACCTATATGGCTGCATACTCTAGTGCACTAGGCCCTTTGGCCTTTTATGACTGCACCCAAGGTGCTAATGAGGTCTCCTCCTCCCCTACATCCTTGCACAAACCACCAGTTTATCAATCAACAACTTTACATAAACAGTAAGTCAATAGATTATAACCACAAAAAAAAAAAAAAATTAAAGAAGACAGCATGCCAGTTTACGTTTCTTCATGGCTTAGTGCTTCTGCTTCCCCACTGTCTGTGAGGCTCCTCCCTGTGGCACTGCCGCCACTTCTCTGAGAGTCATCAGGCGTTCCCTTCTCACAGCAGCCGGACTGGCAGAAAAGCCTCTCTGTGGAGCTCTCATGCACAGCCTCCTTCCCCTTTGGCCACTACCTCTAACTGCCGTCCAGCTCACAGTTTTTATAGTTCTGGCCTGGTCCCTTCCGGTCATCTGACTAGCAGGCCAGGCTCAGCTTTTCATAGACAGTAGGGCTGGAAGGGACCTCAGAAGATCATCAAGTCCAGCCCCCTGCCCCAGGGGCAGGAAGTCATCTGGGGTCATAGGATCCCAGCAAGATAAAGATCCAAATTTCTTTTGAAGGCATTCAAAGTAGGTGCTTGAACCACCTCTGATGGCAGGCTATTCCAGTCCTTGGGGGCTCGGACTGTAAAGAAGTTCTTCCTTATGTCCATCAGATCACCCCTGAGTCTGTGCTTTTCCAGGCTGAGGAGTCCCATAGCTCTCAGTCTCTTGTCGTAAGATATGTTTTCCTGACCTCTGATCATGCGTGTGGCTCTTCTTTGGACCCTCTCAAACATCTCCACATCCTTTTTGAATTGCGGAGCCCAAAACTGGACGCAGTACTCCAGCTGCGGCCTCACCAAGGCCGAGTACAGCGGGAGGATGACATCCCGGGATTTGCTTGAGAAGCATCTATGGATGCAAGCCAGCATTTTGCTTGCTTTACTAGCCACAGCATCACATTGAAGGCTCATGTTCATC
>NW_005843424.1:147892-152125 GCF_000455745.1 Alligator sinensis
CTGATCCTGTCCAGGTCAGCCTGGATCACCCTCCTGTCCTCAAGTGTGGATGCTTTACCCCAAAGTTTGGTATCATTGGTGAACTTGGCTAGTCCGCTTCTGACGCCAATGTCCACATCATTAATGAAGATGTTGAAAAATATAGGCCCAAGGACAGAGCTTTGAGGGACCCTACTGGTCACAAGGCACCATGACAATTCACTACCATCAACCACCACCCTCTGGGTCTGACCATGGAGCCAATTCCCCAGCCAGGGATCGTGGAGAAGCCAAAGCCACAGTTTGCCAGTTTTGCCAAGAGGTGATCATGGGATACCAGATCGAAGGCTTTTTTAAAGTCAAGATATATGACATCAATCTCCTTTCCCTTGTCCAGGTGATAGGTCACCTGGTTGTAAAAGGAAATAAGGTTGCTCAAGCAAGACCTACCCACAACAAACATGTGCTGGCTATCCCTCAGGATGTTGCCATCAGCCAGTCCATTAAGAATGGCCTCTTTGACAATCTTTTCTAAGACCTACCCTGGGATAGAGGTCAGGCTGATGGGCCTGTAGTTTGCCGGATCCACTCCCTCCCTTTCTTGAAGATAGGCACCACACTGGCCTTCTTCCAATCTTCGGGCACTTCACCAGAGCACCAGGAGCTCTCAAAGATCCGTGCCAGGGGCTGGGCTATGATGCTCGCCAGCTCCTTGAGTACCCTGGGGTGTAGATTGTCAGGGCCGGCTGACTTGAAGGTGTCCAGCCTCTCAAGGTGTTCCTTCACGAGGTCAGCATTGATGGAGGGCAAGAAATCTCCCTCACCCGGGCCTCCCTGTCCCATGATGGGCAGGGGCATCCCATGGGACTGGTGAAAGGCCGACGCAAAGTACCCATTTAGTAAGTTGGCTTTTTCCTGGATGTCGGTTGTCAGTTGTCCCATCTGGTTTAGCAGGGGTCCAATGTTGCCCTTGCTTTTCCTCCGGCTCCCCACATATCTAAAAAAGGACTTTTTATTATCCTTGATACTTGTAGCCAGTTGGAGTTACATCGCAGCCTTGGCTTTTCTGGTTTGCTCCCTGCAGGTCCAGACCAGTGCAGAATATTTCTCCTTGGAGGTGGATCCAGTCCTCCATCCTTTGTAGGCCTTTTTTCTTAGATGTAGGAGGTCTGCTAGTTCCTTTCTGAGCCAAGGGGACTGCTGTACCCTTTTGCTGCCTTTCCTCTGAGATGGAATAGTCTTAGCTTGTGCATCTAGGATTGCTCCCTTGAGGAGCAACCACTCTTCCTGAACTCCCCTCTCCTTGGGGTTGTGGCCCCATAGGGCCTCACTGATGAGCCTCCTGAGCTTGTCAAAGTCAGCTTCCCTGAAGTTGAGGACTTCTGTATTGCTAACTGACTTGCCAGCTTTACGGCGGATGGTGAAGGTGATCAGCTTATGGTCACTGTCACCCAGCTTCCCTTCAATCATTAGGTCACTGATTAGGTCGTCCCCAGTTGCCAGTACCAGGTTGAGCAGCGCTTTACCTCTCATTGGCCCATAGATTTCTTGCATCAGATAGAGCTCATCTATGCATGTGAGGAAGCTTTGCGACCGCTTGGATTTGGCAGAGCGCTCTTCCCATGAGATGTCTGGGTATTTGAAGTCTCCCATGACAACCATGTGCTGGGAGCATGCAGCCTCAGCCAATTCCCTGGTGAATTCCTCGTCAAGATCTTGATTCTAGGTGGAGGTCTGTAGTAGACTGCCACCTTTGTGCCCCTGTGCCGTGTTCCCCATGGATTTTAACTCATCCATCCTGGTTGCAAATGTTGGCTTGCAGGGACGTGTACCTCTCCTTGACATAGGGAGCTACAACCCCACCCCTTTTGTCCACTCAATCTCTCCTGCAGGGTATAGCCATCTATACCTGTGGTCCAGTTATGGGTGGAGTCCTGCCAGGTCTCCATTATTCCTATGACCTCATAATTATTTGTGTTAAGCAGGAGGACATGTTCCTCCTGTTTATTGTCCAAGCTCCTGGCATTCATGTACAGGCATGCAAGTATCCCCTTGTGGGCCCTTGCCTTGCCTACAGGTTGTTCTAGGACTGGGGCAGTGGTGGACTCCCTTAAGTGCCTTGGCCTGCTGCTTTGCAAGGGTTGCTCAGTGGGCCAGCAGTGGTGGTAGTTCCCCCATCCCCCAGCAGGCTTAGTTTAAAGCCCAGTGGAGCAGGTCAGCCAGTCTGGCTGAGAAGAGCCTCCTCTACAGCGGAGAGGTGGAGGCCTTCCCTTCCCAGCAGCTCGCTGCCTCTCTCACCAAAGAGCGGGCTGTGGTCATGGAAGCCAAAGCCTTCCTGATGACACCAGCGCCACAGTCTTTGGTTCACTACCTCAATCCTCCTCTTTCTCCTCAGCCTGTAACCTGAAACTGGGAGGATCAAAACACAACCTGTGCCCCCAACCTCTTAAGTCTCACTCCAAAAACCCTGTAGCACCTCATGACCCAGCTGGGAGGGTTCCAAGCCATGTCATTGGTGCCCACATGGATAAGGAGCACAGGGTAGTAGTCAGTGGGCTGGAGGAGCTCAGGGATCTTCTCCGCAATATCCCGGATACAGGCTCCCGGGAAACAGCAGACTTTGTGGGCTAAGGGGTCAGGATGGAGTCTCCCATGACAAACACTTTGCATTTTGTCCTCGGGAGAGCTGGGGCAGTAGCTACAGTTGAGCCTGTGTTGCCTGCAGGAACTGGCAGCTTAGCAGGCTCTGCTGGGGCTGCAAGAGGTTCATACCTGTTGCAAAGCTCCAGCGGGACGGGGACCTTGGTGCAGCTGGCCTTGGCGCCCTTGACCACCTTGGTCCATACAGTTGGCTGGACAGGATGGGAGGTCCCAGTGTTCTCCCTTGTCCTGAAGGGTGACTGTTGGCTACCCTCCACCTCCTAGGGGAGAAGGGCCTAGGAGTTCCTGATCACAGTCCCTGATGGCACGCAATCTCTGGACTGCGACCTGGAGCTCCTCCAGCTGGTACGCCAGAGACCCCAAAAGGGAGCAGACTTCATCTGTGGCATGCCGCTGGTAGGCTGGCTATGGGTGGGACTGCCTACCCTAGGGCGCACAGGCAGGGCCTTGGGGCCTCCCGCTCACCCTCCTGCACAAACTCTGCACTAACTCATGCACTGGGCAGACAAACATGCCTGTCTGCATAGCCTGTATGTGAGGCTCTGGTCACGCGGCTCTCTGGGGGGCTGGGTGAAGTAGGGGCCAGGGTGGGGCAAGACCCTCCTTCACTCAGCCACCCCATCCCACCACGGGCCCTTCTTACCTCCGGCTGTGCTGGGGGTTGGCGGGGTGCTCACGGGGTGCGGGGGGTACTGGGGGGCCTTTGAGGGAGTGGGGGCACAGGGGGGTTTTTGAGGGAGTGGGGGCACAGTGGGTTTGCACCCACATGTTTCTCACCGCTCCTGGAGCCTGTCTGGGTTTTTTTCCTTTGGTGGGCCCTTTTAAACTTCACACATGAGCAGCGGGCCCACCATCAGAAATTAGCTGTTCCTGGGCTAGGGGGGACCCTACCTGGAATTTAGGGGACCCTGCCCCACCAGAGAGGGACCACCCTCTCCCCTTTACCCTACTCTCTCCCTGGGGGGCTGGGGCGAGAAGGGGCCAGGGTGGGGTGACACCCTCCTTGGCCCCACTCAGCCACTGCTAGCCTGGGGCTAACCTCTTCCCACCATGGCCCCTACTTACCTCTGGCTGTGCTGGGTGTCGGCGGGGGTCTCTGCAGCTGCTGGGGGTCACCAGGGGGCTTTGGGGGAGCGGGGGTACAGCAGGCTTGCACCCACACATCTCTTGCTGCTCCTAGAGCCTATTTGGGTTTTAACCCCTACCCTGTCAGCAGGCTGTGCCCAGCCTGGAAACTTCTGGTTTTAAAGAGACCAGTCTGCTTTCTGGTAACAGAGCTAGGGTTGGCTGTTACACACCCCTACCCCACCATCACCCAAGACCCTGGCCCTGTCCCCACACAGACAGGGACTCTCTGTCCTGACTCACAGGCTGCCAGGATCCAGCGAGGCTCAGGGGAAGCAGTGACAGGGAATCATAACCAGTCTGAAACCTGCAACACCGCCTTTCTGTGGATTTGCCAAAAACACGCCAACCTGATCTGACCACAGCCATGATTGTGCATACCAGGGTTTCACTCCTCTCCCCACTGCCCACCCAGGAAAACTGAGATCCAAACATGAATGTACCAGATTAAGATGGTGTAGCAGCTGG
>NW_005843425.1:0-3425 GCF_000455745.1 Alligator sinensis
CATCCACATATTGCAGAAGGGCACAGGAAGAAGTTGGGTATATTGGATCCTGCCTTTGTCCTGTGAATGGTCTAGATGACCTCTCAAGGCCCAGTCCAACCCTATTCTCGATGATAAGAGGGGTTCTGGAATATTGAGAAACAAAGAATTGAAGAATAACCAGAAACGAGGATATTTCATGACCAAACGAAAAGACAAATACCATGATGCTTTTGTGAATGTTATGTTTTATTGTGTGCCACATCAAGCTGCAGTAGGAAGCAGGAAAGCAAGATTAGAACAATTCCCATAGTCTGGGAGCATACACGACACCGGAAAGGACCCTCGTTAAGAACACTTCACACTTATACAGTGGGCAAGTCTTCAAAGCATGGTACAGACATACACAGAGAAGCTGCAATTTATGCAACAAGACAAAGCAACCTTCGGCACATGAGCGATCTTCATAACAGGAGGAAGGGAACATGCAGGTCTTGGCTTCTCTCCTTGCTGTTCTTCTGGCTGTTACTTGGGGTACTTTGGGGACTGGGGGTACTGTGGGTACTGTGGGGACAGGGGGGCCCTTGTGGGATCTTAGGGTACTTGCAGCACTGCTGATAGTCTGGGTAGATGGGTTGCACTGGATAGTAGGGTGGACAGTATTGTTGCCCTTGCCAGCAGGATGGTCTCTCTACCACAGTGAAGTTGCAGGAAGGTCTGGACTCATGGCAGCGAGACCCAGAACTGTGGCAGGAGGTTTCACGCTCGTGGCAACGTCTGCGGGAGCACATCTTCTGTCGTGGGGGCAAAGCTGCAAGAAACAAGGCAGAGACACTCTGTGTTAAATGAACCAGAAAGGACCTTCTCCCCTTCCCTTTTCTATTTCTACAGAACTCAAGGTAAGTTCTTTCTTCTTCTTCACTTTTAAGCTAGTGGAAACATGAATCCCCAAAACACTGGTGCCAAAATTTCTGGGAAACCATCTAGAATACGTGACTTCAAACCACGGTGTCACTCTGATGTGGGTTTCTGCAACAAGATACAACTAGCTCATGAGAAAGGAAAGCTGCTTCTAAAATGCTGCATGCTTTCCTGCCTGTCAAACTTCAGCCTAAGTTAAAAGTTTGGACAACTCGGTCCTTCAGAAGTCATTTTGAACCAGTGTCATTAACCTGGTACCAAACAATCTCTCATTCAGCTTTGTGACCTGGTCCCTCTGTAGGCTCCTTTCCTTCACCTTTTCCCCTGCTTTTCTGGTATTGTCCGTGCACCACAAGTTTTTTTGGTGCTAGCATAAAGAGGCAACCACATACACAGAGGGTGAGGACAGGGAAAGCCCAGTCCAGAGACAGGAATACATTTAAGACTATAATTTGCAAAGGATTATATTAAAGCTTCCATTCAAGTAGCAGATAGAAACAATAGTAATCAGACTTACCCTCTTCAGCAGCTAGGACAAATGCAAAGGAGTGAAGATGAGTGAATGAGGAGCACTGGGATATGAGCTCTTTTTATATGGTTCCAGTCCGTAGTCTAGGAAATGAGACAGCCTATAGCAATGTTGCCCCAACCCTTTGCTCATCCGAACCCCTGCCTATCTAGTATATCCAGCACCTATGAACTCTTTGACTCATATTTTATTATGACGATTATTTTGATCCATTGTTGATGCAGAGCACTTTGGTATGAAAAGTTCTTTCATGATTATTTCATACATTGTAATACTGCCAGTAAAGAGTTGAAATGGTTTGCATGTTGGCAACCAGTACTGAGTCAGCGGAAGAACCAGATTTGCGGAACAGGGTGGTTTGCTTGGGACCATGTGGCAGCCAAACACCAGGGCTTCTCTGACGTGGTGGTTGCTTGATTGTGTCACAAGGAAATGTAGTTACCAGGTGTGATCCTGTGAATCCTGCTTCTCTTCTAGTCTCTGCAGTCCCATAACCAGCCTGCCAAATGCCAGCACAGTTGCTGAAGTGACATCCACCGAAAAACCAGTGATTTCAAGGAAACAGTGAGCGAGCGCATCTACATGTGCGCATTTACTGCGCGGTAACTGAAATTACTGTGCAGTACGAGTGTGCGTCTACACATATACAACTGTACTGCGCTGTAAACATGGCGACTTATGCTGACGGCATCATGCAGGTATTACATTTATGCCCGATTAGTTACTGTGCTTTAACACACATGCAGGTGCTTTACTGCTCAGTAACATTGTGTGTGTGGGCTGACTTTGGACTAACTTTAGTCCCAGCTCAGTCCACACACAGCGTTAATGTGCTTTAACACCTGCATGTGTAGATGCTGGCTCATCCCCAATTTACTGCGCGGTAATTTACTGTGCAGTAAATTTAAGTTGGCGTAAATGCACTTGTAGACATACCCACTGAGCACAAACGTGTTCAGTTCTCACTCTCACAAAATTAACTTAACTTAATAATGGTCTTCATATCTTGCTTCTAATCTCAAATTACAGGGTCATAGACATTAGGGCTGGAGGGGACCTCACAAGATCATTGGGTCTAGCTCCCAGAAGCTCTCCCTTCTCTTCCATCAGCTTTAACTAGCTAATGTCTGTAATGTGCTTTCAAGATGTGCACTGTATAAGGTGAATTGTTCTTACTGAGCTTTATTTCTGGTGTGTTATTTGTATTTGGTAAAGCGTATGAGATATTTTTATGATGGAATGATTTAATCTACTTTCCTACTTTGGCCCTCACTTGAGGCAATAAGCCTTTACAATTTGGAGGCAATAAACCTTTACAACGGAGGCAATAAACCTTTACAATTCATGAGAGTTCCACTGTCGGGGTGTTTTCCTATTCTTTGTCCAAGATGGATTCATATTCTGATTTTTTTTTATTCCCTAAATTTGTATTACCAAAGCCAATAGCTTCAGTGAAGCAGATGGCTTTGAAGGAAACACAGATCTCAGCAAATTCCCCGACTTTCAAAAACCAGAAAAGGAAAAGGAAAATTCATCTTGAAAAGTGCAGGGCTGTCTGTAACAATATTTTTTTCTTTGTAGTGAAACATCCCTTTATAGTGAAAATTGAAGAAGCTGGAAAAAAGAGGAGTAAAAAAAAAAAGTCATCATAATTATGTAAGCTGGGCTTCATCCTGAAGCCTATGGCAGCAATTAGAAAGAGTGGAGGGGGCATAATTAGAGAGACCACTCAAGTTTATGCATCTTTGTGTATTGGAAACAGACCTCCCATTTTAACGTTCATGCCTTGCATTTTGGATTGCAATACATCCCATAGTGAAACATATTCCTGTCCTTATTCTTACTTTTGACATCAATAATAATAGGGTTCCTTTCGCTTTTCAAAGTACAAATAAGCCATTTGTTAATTAAATGTCTAATGCATCACACACCATATTAAGCACGTGTTCTACATAATGTCACAAGAAAGACATGCCATACTGCAATTAATTGAGAT
>NW_005843425.1:5564-9734 GCF_000455745.1 Alligator sinensis
AAAGCTGCAAGAAACAAGGCAGAGACACTCTGTGTTAAATGAACCAGAAAGGACCTTCTCCCCTTCCCTTTTCTATTTCTACAGAACTCAAGGTAAGTTCTTTCTTCTTCTTCACTTTTAAGCTAGTGGAAACATGAATCCCCAAAACACTGGTGCCAAAATTTCTGGGAAACCATCTAGAATACGTGACTTCAAACCACGGTGTCACTCTGATGTGGGTTTCTGCAACAAGATACAACTAGCTCATGAGAAAGGAAAGCTGCTTCTAAAATGCTGCATGCTTTCCTGCCTGTCAAACTTCAGCCTAAGTTAAAAGTTTGGACAACTCGGTCCTTCAGAAGTCATTTTGAACCAGTGTCATTAACCTGGTACCAAACAATCTCTCATTCAGCTTTGTGACCTGGTCCCTCTGTAGGCTCCTTTCCTTCACCTTTTCCCCTGCTTTTCTGGTATTGTCCGTGCACCACAAGTTTTTTTGGTGCTAGCATAAAGAGGCAACCACATACACAGAGGGTGAGGACAGGGAAAGCCCAGTCCAGAGACAGGAATACATTTAAGACTATAATTTGCAAAGGATTATATTAAAGCTTCCATTCAAGTAGCAGATAGAAACAATAGTAATCAGACTTACCCTCTTCAGCAGCTAGGACAAATGCAAAGGAGTGAAGATGAGTGAATGAGGAGCACTGGGATATGAGCTCTTTTTATATGGTTCCAGTCCGTAGTCTAGGAAATGAGACAGCCTATAGCAATGTTGCCCCAACCCTTTGCTCATCCGAACCCCTGCCTATCTAGTATATCCAGCACCTATGAACTCTTTGACTCATTTTTTATTACGATGATTATTTTGATCCATTGTTGATGCAGAGCACTTTGGTATGAAAAGTTCTTTCATGATTATTTCATACATGGTAATACTGCCAGTAAAGAGTTGAAATGGTTTGCATGTTGGCAACCAGTACTGAGTCAGCGGAAGAACCAGATTTGCGAAACTTAGGGTGGTTTCCTTGGGACCATGTGGCAGCCAAACACCAGGGCTTCTCTGACGTGGTGGTTGCTTGATTGTGTCACAAGGAAATGTAGTTACCAGGTGTGATCCTGTGAATCCTGCTTCTCTTCTAGTCTCTGCAGTCCCATAACCAGCCTGCCAAATGCCAGCACAGTTGCTGAAGTGACATCCACCGAAAAACCAGTGATTTCAAGGAAACAGTGAGCGAGCGCATCTACATGTGCGCATTTACTGCGCGGTAACTGAAATTACTGTGCAGTACGAGTGTGCGTCTACACATATACAACTGTACTGCGCTGTAAACATGGCGACTTATGCTGACGGCATCATGCAGGTATTACATTTATGCCCGATTAGTTACTGTGCTTTAACACACATGCAGGTGCTTTACTGCTCAGTAACATTGTGTGTGTGGGCTGACTTTGGACTAACTTTAGTCCCAGCTCAGTCCACACACAGCGTTAATGTGCTTTAACACCTGCATGTGTAGATGCTGGCTCATCCCCAATTTACTGCGCGGTAATTTACTGTGCAGTAAATTTAAGTTGGCGTAAATGCACTTGTAGACATACCCACTGAGCACAAACGTGTTCAGTTCTCACTCTCACAAAATTAACTTAACTTAATAATGGTCTTCATATCTTGCTTCTAATCTCAAATTACAGGGTCATAGACATTAGGGCTGGAGGGGACCTCACAAGATCATTGGGTCTAGCTCCCAGAAGCTCTCCCTTCTCTTCCATCAGCTTTAACTAGCTAATGTCTGTAATGTGCTTTCAAGATGTGCACTGTATAAGGTGAATTGTTCTTACTGAGCTTTATTTCTGGTGTGTTATTTGTATTTGGTAAAGCGTATGAAATATTTTTATGATGGAATGATTTAATCTACTTTCCTACTTTGGCCCTCACTTGAGGCAATAAGCCTTTACAATTTGGAGGCAATAAACCTTTACAACGGAGGCAATAAACCTTTACAATTCATGAGAGTTCCACTGTCGGGGTGTTTTCCTATTCTTTGTCCAAGATGGATTCATATTCTGATTTTTTTTTATTCCCTAAATTTGTATTACCAAAGCCAATAGCTTCAGTGAAGCAGATGGCTTTGAAGGAAACACAGATCTCAGCAAATTCCCCGACTTTCAAAAACCAGAAAAGGAAAAGGAAAATTCATCTTGAAAAGTGCAGGGCTGTCTGTAACAATATTTTTTTCTTTGTAGTGAAACATCCCTTTATAGTGAAAATTGAAGAAGCTGGAAAAAAGAGGAGTAAAAAAAAAAAGTCATCATAATTATGTAAGCTGGGCTTCATCCTGAAGCCTATGGCAGCAATTAGAAAGAGTGGAGGGGGCATAATTAGAGAGACCACTCAAGTTTATGCATCTTTGTGTATTGGAAACAGACCTCCCATTTTAACGTTCATGCCTTGCATTTTGGATTGCAATACATCCCATAGTGAAACATATTCCTGTCCTTATTCTTACTTTTGACATCAATAATAATAGGGTTCCTTTCGCTTTTCAAAGTACAAATAAGCCATTTGTTAATTAAATGTCTAATGCATCACACACCATATTAAGCACGTGTTCTACATAATGTCACAAGAAAGACATGCCATACTGCAATTAATTGAGATGAGAAGTAAGGCAAGATTTAACATATCAGGGTGGTGAGGTACGGTAGGCAGGTGGCTGTCTGGGTTGGCTGGCTCGATGCCCCAGAAAGCTCGCATAAGTGAGTAGCTCCCATTCATAAATGCAGGATAAGACCTTAAACAGAATCACAATGTAAAACTTTGTTAATCAAGGGGCCAATAGGCACTTGATTTAGGATAAATGTCCTTGTGTGCCTACCCAAGTTACATGGACCAGGCAGGGAGCAACAAACATAGGAAAAGGCTCCTTGGAGTCTCCATTCACTAGCCAACGCAAACCTGTGCAGGATGTTTTCAACCGGTATAAACCTGTGTGGCTGCTTCTTTAGTCTTATAGATTTATATCCATTTTATTTAATCCTATTGGGTGTGTCAACATGTGCAATTAATGCTATTTGACTTTACTGCACAGTAAATTTATTGCGCAGTGGACTAATTTACTATGCAGTAAGCATCTGCACATGTGGACAGTGACACTTTACTGTGCAGTAGAATAGTCTACTGCACAGTAAAAATGTCTCGTGTAGACACAGCCACTTTTCATCAATGTGCGGGAAATCAAAATAAACCCAGTTTAAACTGTAATAAGAGCGTGTTTTGTACCAGGTTAACGACACCAGTTCAAAATGGCTTCGGAAGGACTGAGATGTCCAGACGTTTAACGTAGTGTGGAATTTAAAGCTGATTCTTTGTACTGGTGCTGAAAGTTATGTGGATGTTGTTATTGTGGCTTAAATCAGGTTTGTTTCTGTTTAGTCGGTGTTGGTTAGGAACTAGTTTAGGCTAAAGTGAAGTGAACCGCTCTTAAATTGATACAAAAGTGTCCATAGAGAGCTTTATGGAATCTGTTCAACTCAGCTGGTGCAGATGTGCGTATGGACAAACCTAAGTCAAACTGAAGGAATTCTGCAGGTAGTACCGCCAGAGAACGGGGGCTGGTCAAATGCATTCCTGAACACTGCAGTCATTTAGAAACCTAGGAAAAGTCACATTTAGCAGCTCTTTGTACTCTCTGCCACCTTGGTTCAAATGCCCCATCACCTAACCCAAAGGTTCAGGTCTCTGAGGCTGAGGTCTCTGATCTTCTTTTTTTGTATGGCTGATGTAGAATGTTGTGCCCCAGCTCAAGTCTGGGATCATGCCCAGTATGCAAAGGCCAATAAAGATACCAGGGGTGAATGTACAAAGAAGGTTTATTGCTAGCAAGAAAAGGTGCAAGCGGAATAATTCACGTAACAAGCACCCCCACTACTACTTCTACGCATCTTTTATACAGGAGTTTTCAAGCCTTCGCAAGCGTGCTTGTTTGATGATTGGTTATAAGTGAGTGACGCAAGAAGTTCTTTACTGAGCATGTCTCTATACCTGTGTTTTAGCCATGTATCTCATTTACATACATGTGTGTTTCATTAGCATACTTTTTCCCCACCTAGGGGTGTGATTTTTAGTATTTTAATGAGCCCTTTAACCCAGTACTCTGTTTCTTCTTTTGTTTTCAAGCCCCCTTTATC
>NW_005843425.1:12256-62597 GCF_000455745.1 Alligator sinensis
AATTTGGAGGCAATAAACCTTTACAACGGAGGCAATAAACCTTTACAATTCATGAGAGTTCCACTGTCGGGGTGTTTTCCTATTCTTTGTCCAAGATGGATTCATATTCTGATTTTTTTTTATTCCCTAAATTTGTATTACCAAAGCCAATAGCTTCAGTGAAGCAGATGGCTTTGAAGGAAACACAGATCTCAGCAAATTCCCCGACTTTCAAAAACCAGAAAAGGAAAAGGAAAATTCATCTTGAAAAGTGCAGGGCTGTCTGTAACAATATTTTTTTCTTTGTAGTGAAACATCCCTTTATAGTGAAAATTGAAGAAGCTGGAAAAAAGAGGAGTAAAAAAAAAAAGTCATCATAATTATGTAAGCTGGGCTTCATCCTGAAGCCTATGGCAGCAATTAGAAAGAGTGGAGGGGGCATAATTAGAGAGACCACTCAAGTTTATGCATCTTTGTGTATTGGAAACAGACCTCCCATTTTAACGTTCATGCCTTGCATTTTGGATTGCAATACATCCCATAGTGAAACATATTCCTGTCCTTATTCTTACTTTTGACATCAATAATAATAGGGTTCCTTTCGCTTTTCAAAGTACAAATAAGCCATTTGTTAATTAAATGTCTAATGCATCACACACCATATTAAGCATGTGTTCTACATAATGTCAAAAGAAAGACATGCCATACTGCAATTAATTGAGATGAGAAGTAAGGCAAGATTTAACATATCAGGGTGGTGAGGTACGGTAGGCAGGTGGCTGTCTGGCTCAATGCCCCAGAAAGCTCGCATAAGTGAGTAGCTCCCATTCATAAATGCAGGATAAGACCTTAAACAGAATCACAATGTAAAACTTTGTTAATCAAGGGGCCAATAGGCACTTGATTTAGGATAAATGTCCTTGTGTGCCTACCCAAGTTACATGGACCAGGCAGGGAGCAACAAACATAGGAAAAGGCTCCTTGGAGTCTCCATTCACTAGCCAACGCAAACCTGTGCAGGATGTTTTCAACCGGTATAAACCTGTGTGGCTGCTTCTTTAGTCTTATAGATTTATATCCATTTTATTTAATCCTATTGGGTGTGTCAACATGTGCAATTAATGCTATTTGACTTTACTGCACAGTAAATTTATTGCGCAGTGGACTAATTTACTATGCAGTAAGCATCTGCACATGTGGACAGTGACACTTTACTGTGCAGTAGAATAGTCTACTGCACAGTAAAAATGTCTCGTGTAGACACAGCCACTTTTCATCAATGTGCGGGAAATCAAAATAAACCCAGTTTAAACTGTAATAAGAGCGTGTTTTGTACCAGGTTAACGACACCAGTTCAAAATGGCTTCTGAAGGACTGAGATGTCCAGACGTTTAACGTAGTGTGGAATTTAAAGCTGATTCATTGTACTGGTGCTGAAAGTTATGTGGATGTTGTTATTGTGGCTTAAATCAGGTTTGTTTCTGTTTAGTCGGTGCTGGTTAGGAACTAGGTTAGGCTAAAGTGAAGGGAACAGCCCTTAAATTAGGCTAAAGGGAAGTGAACCGCTCTTAAATTGATACAAAAGTGTCCATAGAGAGCTTTATGGAATCTGTTCAACTCAGCTGGTGCAGATGTGCGTATGGACAAACCTAAGTCAAACTGAAGGAATTCTGCAGGTAGTACCGCCAGAGAACGGGGGCTGGTCAAATGCATTCCTGAACACTGCAGTCATTTAGAAACCTAGGAAAAGTCACATTTAGCAGCTCTTTGTACTCTCTGCCACCTTGGTTCAAATGCCCCATCACCTAACCCAAAGGTTCAGGTCTCTGAGGCTGAGGTCTCTGATCTTCTTTTTTTGTATGGCTGATGTAGAACAGCAACTATTATTTTATATTTAGGTGGTTGAGCCAGAGAACTGAACTGGGTCTCTGATGAACAGTTCTGTTTTTCTATTTTTGCTGCAAAAGAGTCATTCATCTGACAGATCTGCCTCCGTGCTTATGGATCTTGCTGGGATGCAGGATTATGGCTCTAATCTTGCAATTTTTGCTCAGCCACCTGTTTCCGAGAAGGCTCTAAGGTGTAGCCAAAGCAGCAAGGTTTGCATTATGGTTACGTGTTTGGCTGCCTGGGAATTCCCCCAGGAAAATAACACGGATGGTTGCGTGTGCCAGGCAATGCTCTTACAGGGGTGGGCAAAATGCGGCCCGTGAGCTGGATGCGGTCCTCCAGGCCATTCTATCTGGCCCATGGGGCCCCTAAAAATTTTAGAAAATGTATATTTATCTGCCCCCAGCTGCCTGTCATGCCCCTCAATGGCTTGCCAAAACTCAGTAAATGGCCCTCCGTCCGAAATAATTGCCTGCCCCTGCGGTCTAAGAAAAGCTCATGCTCTTCTTTGTAGACTGAGCTATGCCAACTTTTTGTCAGCTAATATCTTAGCCTGTTCCCTCTGCTGTCCCATGAGAGCTGGATGTGTTATCGCAATGAAATCAGTGTGACTGAGCAGTAAGGGGAGAAATTCAGATCCTGTTGAAGTCAATGGGAAACATAGCTTGGCCCTTACAGAATAGCATGTGACCACACCTAAACCTGTGATTAATTGTGATGTAGTCCATTAATTATAACCTCTATTAATAGAAAATGAAATTCAGTTCATGGTAGGCCAGGACTTCTGGTTTCTGTTTCCACCTTTGCCATGGGCTCAGTGTATCATCTAATCCAGTTTGTTTTATTGCCCTGTACTGTGCTTATTTCATCAGTAAATGGAGCAGTGTATCTAGCATTTGGGACCTAGAAGTAGGAAAAAGTTCAAAGTTTTTGTGAAAATGTTCAGAATGTTTTTCTTTTAAATGAAAGGAATTTTTGTTTAAAAAATGTCAACCTCCCTTTTATAAATTACATAAATGCTTCTTATAAGAAGAATTTGAATTGTGTCCTCAAAGGCCTTTAAATCATGGCATAACTAACTCATAAAGGAGATATTTATTTCTGATTTTAATACTTAAGTGTTTTTGTAGACCAGGCTAGAAGCCTAAACCTTTCTTAGAGCAGAACCCAAGGCAAAAAACCTTTGTAGAAAATTCTGCTTCTCTTTGGGTAAGGACAGATATTCATGTTTCAAAGCTTTTCCAAAATCCCTCCTTTTATAAGCACTTTTTATTCATAGTGCATCAGTCATATACAAATGAACAACAACTCCCTAGGTAAAGTATCACTGAAGCCCTTCAGATTCATCTTGGGCTTGGCTGAAGCTGGAAATTAAGTTTAGGGTGAGCCCGTGAGAATATAATAGAAGGGGGGGAAAAAAAAGACTGTTGATTTCTGAATTTGTCTGTTGTCCATTTGTCTATTTATTCCGGATAGCCAAACTACAAAGGAAAATGTCTGAAAAAATGTTCTTCCTGTTTTCAACCAGCTGCAACATTTAAGAGCTCATGGTTTTCTAACTGGGGCTGCAGGCGCCTAGCTGGCATGCAAACCTGGGCCTTGCCTGGCTCAGCTCAAGCAAAGGGCACCACATTTACAGCCTTTGCCTGAGATTTTCCTGGCAGTCTCAAGTAGGGAGGTTCATAGATTCATAGCTGTTAGGGTCGGAAGAGACCTCAACAGATCATTGAGCCCGACCCCCTGCCCCGGGCAGGAAAGATTGCTGGGTTCAGATGACCCCAGCCAGATGCCTGTCTAGCCTTCTCTTAAAGACTCCCAAGGTAGGGGAGAGCACCACTTCCCTTGGGAGCCCATTTCAAATTCTGGCCACCCTTACTGTGAAGAAGGTTTTCCTGATATGTAGCCTAAATCTGCTCTCTGTCAGTTTGTGACCATTGTTTCTTGTTACCCCAAGAGGCGCCCTGATCTCTGATTCCTTGCTGTGACCCCCTAATGAATTTGTAGGCAGCCACAAAGTAACTTCTCAGCTTTCTCTTGCGGAGGCTGAAGAGATCCAGGTCCCTTGGTCTCTCCTCATAGGGCTTTGCCTGCAAACCCTTAACCATATGAGTGGCCCTCCTCTGGACCCACAAGAGGTTATCCACATCCTTCTTAAAGTATGGTGCCCAAAACTGGACTCAGTACTCCAACTGCGGTCTGACCAATGCCGTATAGAGGGGAAGTATCACCTCTTTGGATCTATTCATCATGCATCTGCTAATGCATGATAAAGTGCGGTTAGCTTTGCTGATGATTTTGTCACACTGATGACTCATGTTCATCTTGTAGTCCGCTATGACTCCGAGATCTCTTTCCGTTTCTGTGCTGCTGAGGGTCATTCCCCAGCCAGTAGGTGTGCTGGATATTTTTACGCCCTAGGTGCCGCACTCTGCATTTGTCCTTGTTTAACTGCATCCTACTGTGTTCTGTCCAATTTTCCAACCGGTCCAGGTTTGCCTGCAATCATTCCCTACCCTCCGGTGTGTTCGCTCCACCCCAAAATTTAGTATCATCCACAAACTTGGACAAATTACTCTTCACGCCCACAACCAAGTCACTGATGAAGACACTGAAGAGTACAGGTCCATGGACAGAGCCCTGTGGGACCCCACTACCCACATCCTTCCAGGTCAATACCGACCCATCCACCACCACTCTCTGGGTGTGACCCCCCAAGTCAATTTGCCATCCACTAGACTACGTGATCATCTAAGTCACAGTCTCTTAATTTATTTATGAGAATGGGATGAGATACCGTATCGAAGGCCTTCCTAAAATCCAAGTAAACAACATCTTCTTCTACTCTTGCATCTAAGCATTTTGTGACCTGGTCATAAAACGAAACCAGATTGGTCAGGCATTATCTACCTGCTATGAATCCATGCTGGTTGCCCTGCTGCATTATTTTCCCCACTGGACTCACACAAATATGATCTTTAATAATTTTTTCAAAGCCTTTTCCAAGGATAGAGGTGAGACTAACTGGCCTATAAATACTCGGATCCTCCTTCCTCCCTTTCTTGAAAATAGGGACCACGCTGGCCCTTTTCCAGTCCTCCAGGACCTGACCCAAGTGCCACAAATGCTCAAACAGCTGTGCCAGTGGTTCTGCTATGACACCAGCTAATTCCTTCAGCACCCTCGGATGCAGCTCATCTGGGCCTCCTGACTTGAACATGTTCAGTCCATCCAAGGGAATCTGCAGCAAGTCAGTGTCAACAGTTGTGGGGCTGGTGTCCCTCTTATGCCCATCTAAGAACCCATTAGGAGACTTATCTTGACCCTTGTTCAGAAACACTGAGGCAAAAAACTCATTGAAGAGCTTCCCCCCTCTTGTCCCCCCTGTCTGAGTTAGGCCCTTCTTGGAAGGGTATTGAACTGGTATTTTACCTGGGGCTGCGAGGTGATTGTTTGCAACAGGAGTTATGTGCTTACAAGGACCTGGGGCCTTGTGATACAGGTGATCATTTTCAAAAGAGACTTAACAGTGTAGATGGGCTCCTTCTTAGGTGTTTTGGAAAATCTCACTAGGTGCCTCCTTGCTTCTCCAGCCACTTAAACACTGGTAAAAATCTGGCCTTTGGATCTGCAATGCTTAACAGCAGCAGGCCTAGCTACCCTAAGAAACTGGGGAGGCCTGAGCTAACCCACTCTTACTGAAACCCAGTGGGCACTGAAAGCCATCCAACTGCTTTGAATATTATAGTCTAATTAATAGGAAAGGTTTTAAGCAGCTGTTTAATTCAGGAACCAGCAGTTCACAACTTGTGATCACTGAGCAGCTGGGGCTCAAGAGCTTTTGGGAGGTTGCCCAGCTGATTTCTACTCCTTGGGTTTTTTTCCTGGAGGGTGTAAATACGTGTCACTCAATGATCTCTCCTACTTTACGTCTCTGCCCAGTTTTATACTGACTGTGTTTACTTCCCCAGTCCCATGCCAGCTGGGCTCTTCAGACTCCCCTAAAGAGGAAGGGAAACAGCAGTAGAGAAGGGATGGAAAATATTCAGGAGAACAAACACTAGGACACCAGCGCTTGTGTGTATGGTAAGTTTTAATGCCTCAATTTTAGCATCAGATACAGAAGCATCAGTGGATCATTTAATCAGTAGATTCAACAAGGTGAGCATGAAAGAACAAATCACATTTCCTACAGGTGTTGCTAACATAGCAGTTTGCTGCAGCACTGATTGGAGCAGGCAGTTTGGGAAGATAACGAGGCATGCAAAACTTTTGGAGCTCCAGGCACCATCCAGGGATTGCAATGCCGGATCAGCCCCATTGCATTCTGGGATGCGCTGCTGTTTGCTGGCAGGTACCCCTTCACTTTTGGTGCTGCTGCTGTGGTGGCCAGTGGATAGGCTGCTTGGTCTGCTGCTGCTGGCAGGGGATGGGGGCCGGAACTGGCATCGGCAGCGGCGTCGGCATAGGCATAGGTGGCACGGTCTGGATGTCAGGCAGTGGTGTCACCTCATGGCAGATGACATCCCCAGAGCCGTGGCAAGATGACCTTCCACTGTTGTGGCAGGAGGAGCTCTCCCTGGGGTGGCAGCCTCTGTTCTCACGGGAACACATCTTTTCTGTAGTGCAGGGAACCTGAAAGAGAGAGAGGGAGAGAGAAAGAAAGCAACTTTAGTTCAATGCAAAAGCAAAAGTTTCATCTTAGATTTTCCTTGTATCCCTGTGCAATGTTCAGGATCCTTCTACAGGCAGAAACCAACAGGTCCCAGCTGCCCACCGCTTTTCATTAGGGGCTCCATAGCATTTGTCTGCAAGACTGTCCAGAAAACTCCCACTTGCTGAGCCAGGCTTCAGGCTAATCCTCTGAAAATACTGGATGAATTGCGTAAAATGGATTGAGTCAGCAATCAAGAGGGAATGATGAGACAGGGAGATTAGTATCATGGAGCCTTGCCCTCAAACTCTACGAGAGCTGGGAGAGAGAGATGATTAGTTCTCAGGTCGTTGACTTAATGAGAGCATGCCAAGCTCTTTTTTTTTATTGGTGGTGGTGAAAATTGCAAACCAGGGAAGGTTGAAAAGTTTGGCAAGTTCACAGCATCAGACAAAAGACACCAGGGAAAAGGCAGCATTTCAGAGGAGCAGTAATGTTTCATTTTGGCACTTGGAAAGAAACCATTATTTAAAAGGATCATTTGTTTAAATATCTCCTTCAGTTCTGTTAGGAAAAAGAACACCTTAAGTGTGTTTGAATCCAAATCAAACTGTTTTGTTTAGACCAATTTCATGTGACATGGAATGATTTCATTTTCTTTTACTTTTAATTCACCAAAATGAATTCCCCAATTTACTAGTGAGGCCAAACATAGCGCTGGTCTCAGTTCTCTTTCACCTGTTCCTCCATTCTTTTTTCCTTTCTGCTCTCCTGTATTTTACTTCAGTTCTTTCCATTTTATCCTCAGTAAATACCTGGGAACTAGGTACTAGTACTAGCCATACAAACAAACAAACAGGTAAAAAAACTGCTAATAAAGTATGCTACTTAGCACCAAAGATCTGGCATCGACTTTGGCACAAAGCAAAAACTTACCACCAAAGCAGAACTCAAGTCTGTATTTCAGTATCCTGAACCGTTAATACATCTTTGACAAGATAGTCCAAGTCCATTAAACTACTTTACATGGATTCATTTATTCATTTAATTCATTAGTGATAATATTGACTTACCCTGAATGCCAACAGGAACACGTGTGGTAGGAGTGAAGCTGAATGGATGAGGTACCCTTGGTTGGGAGAACTTTTATATGGTTTCTAAGCCGTCCTCCTGGAAATGCAATATGCCCCTTGAGGAGCAATGACCAACCTGTTTCAAAATAGCCACACCTCTGATTATCCACCGTCTTGTTTGACTCATCTTGCTTTATCAATATCTTGTCTTTTATGTGATCTATCTTCCTTCTATTACACAGAGGTTTAATTGCTAACTCCACCCGCTGTGTGTTGCAAAGTGGAAATGGGTAAAATAGTTGGGGAGGATTTCGTTGTACAATTCGGCTCTGTCATCCCTGGCCAGGTGCTGCATTGCAAAACTGGCAGTGCAGGTGATTGCTACATAGTGTGAAGCCATTTTCTAGTCCTTGATAAAATTTGGGAAAGAGTCCAATGGAGGCTTGTGGTTTCCCTAAGTGGATGTGTATTTTATGTATTGGTCACACTTCTCTAAAGGGAACAGGCATGCTGGGTGCCCACTCTGAAGTACTTTAAAGCCTAATGTTCAGTTGGCTCCAAACCCCTGCTTTTGGAGAGTCAGGGTCCTGAGAAGTATCTCCAGTCCAGTTAAAACAACCATAGTTGCTAACAGCAGCAGAGCCTAATTACATGACATCCAGGACCAGAGCTCTGGAGACTTGGATTCTGTTTCATCACTCTGTACCTAAAGCACTTGGGTGCATACACACATACTAAGTCAACTTAACCAAGTTGACTTAACCAAGTTGACTTGAGCCATGTCGGAGTGTACACATGTACAGCTCCTTGACATGGTGGCAGACATCTTATGAACGAAGTCAACTTGACTAATGTGGCACAAAATAATACACCTTAGAGGTGTATTATCTTGAGCCACATTTAAGTTGACTGCTCCACATGTGTGTGTACACTCTGATAGTTAAGTCAACTTAAAAAAGTTAAGCTGGTTTCACTGGCAGAAAATAGCATGTGCGTACGCACCCCGAGTGTCCGTGGACTCATCACTTCCAGCCTATGTGTTTCAGTTTCCTTGTGTACATAAGGGGGATAATGATACCAACTCACTGGTGTAAGCTGCTTTGTGTTCTGCTGATGAAAAGCGTTGCCAAACCTTGACTAGAATAATCTCAAAATTTTTACAATCTGTATTGAGGCTGTTCAGAGTTGCCTATAGGATTTAAACAAAGAGGGTCTGATTGTCTTTTCCTTTACATTGGTAAAGGGCTCAGCCTCCAAGCCATCAGGATTTCTAGATTGCCGTTTTCTACCCTGGAGAAGAAGCAGTGCTATTAAAGAGCCTCATACTTAAGAAAAAACAGAGCAGAAAACAAACTTCAGCTGGGGAAGTGCTGGGAATGGGATCTTCAAATGTCTGATCAAAACTTAGATCTGTTTTCCCACTGTCTCCCCCTCACTTTTTCAGGCAGGAAACTAGGAGGAAAAACTAAAAACAAAAGAGTGAAAAGGTGAGATGAACCGAAATTAATATTTTCAGCTTTCAGAAACCACTTCTTTTTCATTTTGAAATCAACATTTTCATTGAATTTGGTTTCAATTTCCTCCTCCCCTTCAAGGAAACAGATTAGTTTTTAATCTGCTTGCTTTCAGCTTCTCCCCCTGAAATATGGACGCTTATTTCTAAATGACTCTATTACTAAACCAGGCACTGGCAACAACAGGAGATGCTCTGTCATTGGCACCCTATTATGCAAGCCTTGGTTCCATTAATGAACCTTTACTCATTAGGTTATGATGAAGACTCACTAGGTAGTGATGAAGTCATTGATACCTTCTGTTACGAGTAAGTTCTTGCCAGGCGAAGAAGTCTTGCACAGTTGTGGCCAGGAAGACAACAATTCTGCGTTTAGCCAAAGCTTCAATACAGATAACGTCATTCATGCAGCAAAGTGTTTTTCCCTTTATCTAGCAGGCAGGAACTGACACACCAAACACTGAAATGAGCTCCTCAGATTAACTTCCCCACCTCTGAGAGAGCTCCCTCAAAAGCTTTTGCCTGCAGGGGTATGTCACTCGGAGTTAGCTGCATGCATTCGTGTTATTAGTGCTTTACCTTGACTGTCTATCAATAGAAACATTTTTTTTTAATTGATGCGCGGTTTGAATGCATACTGAACAGCCTTTGTTGAAGGGCTTAGTCACAGCAGTCTAGCCTTCTCCTCCTACTCAGCACCTTCTTGATGCTGTTTTGGCAGATCTAATGATATGGTGGAAAGATTTTGATGAGAAACACGTCCCAGCCTAACCTTTTGCACTAGGCCACATGAGATAAGGGCTTTTGAGGAGAAAAGAATGCTTTCAAGAAATACCTGTAAAAGCAGGGTGTTTGGCGCCCCTGGTGGGAGGGCACCAGAGAGAAAGTAGAGGCTTGGACAGCACTGGTACTTGTTTTCTGCAAGGACGCAAATCTCTGTGTCCAGATGAAATGGCCTGCACATATGTGGGCATACTGAGAGCAGACTGGAGAGAGAACTTCTCTTTCTGGTTCTCCTTCCCTTTTCAGGTTGGAAGGGGCCTCATGGTCATCAAGACGAGTCCCTTGAGGTTGCAGGTAACCATTCACTGATTTACCATCTATCTTTGCCATGTTCCTCCCTGAAGGATCCCATGGATCTATCTATCCTTTTCAGCTCCTGCTCCTGGAGGAGGATGGTAATTCTCCATGAGCCTGTACCATCGAGAAGTTAGTATCCCATAATGTTGGTTCATGTGTACTGGTCAAGGACTAAGGGGGGTATATGTGTGTGTGTTTGTGCATGGACAGAGTGTGTTTGTAAAACCGTGGTTCTACCCACTTCCAGTGTCCCCGTCTCAGGCAGAGGAGGAACAGGGGAGGAGCCCTTTCAATTGTGGACACAATCTGGGTACCTTGCCTTGTTCTCACTGAAGGGCAGGGGGAGCGAAGAGAGAGATCTGCTCATCCCCCACCTCCACAGTGCTCCGGAGAGGCCACACGCAGGTAGACGGTTCTCCTTCCTTCTGCAGTCTCAGATGCATGGTCCAGGTAGCCCACGCCAGGAGTGACAATGGTTCTGGCTGTCTTGCACAGAGGTAAGGTCCATCACGATCTACACCTCTGAGAATATTAATTTTATTGTGTCACTGGCCTGAGTTAACTTCAGTTGTAGAGATTTGTGGAAGGGATAGAAAGTAATATGGCATTTCCTCTCCCTTTCCCAGCCTTCCTGCTATGAGTCATACTATGGTACTGACAAGGTCATTTCAGATGGCCTACATGCATACTCTCTGTGGCTTTCAAAGCCCAGTATTGCTTAGCAGGGCACTGTTTTCATTCAGATATTCATGTTAGCAACCATGCCACAGTCTTAAAATTTTAATCTTCCTCAATGGTGAAAAGTCCAAGGTTGACATGAGCCGGGGTAACCAGGGGTTTGCCATAGAATCATAAAATCACAGAAAATTAGGGTTAGGAGGGACCTCAGGAGCCTTTACCCTTAACAGGGATGAAAGAGTAATGACACTGAAATACGGGGCACAGGGCAAGTTGAGTATTAATTAGTGTGAGTAAAGCCTTCACAACTTGGCCCCTATATGGCACCCATCTTTTGGTCATTCCCATTAAAGAGCTGGATGGATTTTGCTCTGTGGTTCTATCACAAAATGATAGTTGGGCAGTTTGAGATGGGCTGAGAAGGGGTTTCTTTACCTGTCACAGGATTAAGCTGGACCTGGATTATCCATCATTTTATCTGGCATTATTTCAGGGAAAATACTCTTCCTTTGTAATAAAGGAAGTTCACTCATTGTCTTATCAGTGGGCTGCAAAATCCACAGAGAGGGACCACGGAAGAGATTTGTCTCTGTATCCTTCCAATCACATCCAGTTACACAAATCTGGGACCTGGTTTCATAGTCTTCTTGTCTTTTCCCCGAAGCAGAAAGTCAGACATTGCTCTCAGAAGTCTTGTCCTGAAAGGCTGGGGATATTTTTAAATTCTGTAGTGACTTGAAATCTTGCCTTAAGGCAAAGTCCTCAAAGAAGATGTGAGTAACTAGATTTGTTCAAGGAAATCACAAGCTATGAGAAAATGTCTTCTAACTGAACTTCATCACTCTGAAAGGATGTGCATGAAGTCTGCTGGACTGTTCTCAGTGGTGGCAGATGACAGAACAAGCAGCAATGGGCTCCAGGTGCAGCAAGCGAAGTTTAGGTTGGATATTAGGAAGAACTTTCTCACTAGGAGGGTAATAAAGCACTGGAACAGGGTGCCCAGAGAGGTTGTGGACTCTCCATCCTTGAAGGTTTTTAAGGTCCATCTGGACAAAGCTTTGGCTGGGATGATCTAGTTGGAGGTGGTCCAGCTTTGAGCAGGCAGTTGGACTAGATGTGACCTCCTGAGGTCCCTTCACACTCTCATTTTCTATGATTCTATGATTCTAAGTCACATGAGAGGAGGTTATTCTTATCAATTGTGCTCTGGTGTCTCTTTGCACCCCTTGATGGAATTAAAATCAGACAAACATGCACATGGGATGCAGATAATCATCTGGTTGCCATGCGAGTCTCGCCATGCCAAAGAATATTTTCACCTTCTTATTGGAGCTTGTCTCCTCTCCCTGCCATGCCCTGTAGCTGGCTGGCATTTCCTGCTATGCTGCCTGTCTGGCATAAGGCCTGATCATATAATAGGGCCTAATCCTATAAGAAGCTCATGATGCAGGTCATTCCAATGAAGACATTTGGACTGTTCATATAACCACATGAGCAAAGGTTTACAAAGTCTGATTTCTACTGTGATCCTTAATTTCTGTGTGGCAGGTGCATTGCCTTGCAACTATTAATTACCCCCCCCCCCCAATTGCTCTCTGTAAAGAATAATTAATTGTCATTCAGGGATTATCATCAGCCTCATTTATCAGCTTTGAATATTTGTAAAACCTTGCTCGGCATTTGCAGAGGAGTTTGGCTGTGGTTTTTCTCACACCCTTTGATGATATTTCCTGCCCACTCATTAAAAGCCTCTTTCAGGGTCTCAGAAATAAAGAAAGGGATGGGAATAAATGGGGATGGTCAATGGCCAGCTAGCATAAGTTAGTTGGCCAACTAGATGGTCAACTAGCCTAAGTTAGTGTGACTCCTTCATCTTCAGAGGTGCAGCCTCAGTCAAGGATTCGCCCCTCTGAGGTTTTTTTAAAGCATGCAATAAATACTGAGCCAGGTCCATGTGTCAGAAAGACAGCTAGCACTCCCAGCTTGTTACAGGGGTTGAATGTATGTGGGAAGACTGCCTTATTTAGTCTGATTTCTGTATGATGTATGGGCCTGACTTGAATAAATAGCAACACTTGAATAAAGAGGAGGGGAAAGAAATGTTTGTTTTTCCTCTAACGACGAGACACGCACTTTTTGAAGGAACGAGTGGTGTAATTTTGACCCTGGTCTTTCAAAGACTCCTGCATATGCTTAGCCTCACCAAAGTCAATGGTACTGCTCAGTGTGATATAGCTAAGCCATTATTATATGCCTTTGCAGGCCCTGGGCATTTGTTTTGCCTTGTGATATTTTAACTTGTTTTGTGTGATGAAAACAGCAGGTTTTCCAGTTATTTCCCCAGCATGTTTCTTGTGGGCATTGGGTTATTGCTAGTGTTTGAAGGACAGGCTCTCAGGTTGGAGCAAGGGCGGTTGAGGTTGGCTATTAGGAAAAACTTTCTTACTAGGCAGGTGGTGAAGCACTGGAATGGGTTACCTAGAGATTTGGTGGCATCTCCATCCTTGGAGGTTTTTAAGACCTGGGTAGAAAAAGCCTTGGCTGGATAATGTTGGGGCTGGTCCTGCTTTAAGCAGGGGGTTGGACTAGATGTGACCTCCTGAGGCCCCTTCCCACCCTCATTTTCTAAGATTCGATAATTCTAAGAGGACTCTTACTGCAAATTTTCCAATGTGTCTAAGTTGGCTAAGCTTTGTGTTTTTCAATTAGGCATGTGCTCCTAAGTCACTTAGGTAATTCTAAGTATTTCACTCTATACCTCAAGGCAACTAAACAGCTGGCATGCCATCATTTTCTCCCAGGTAAATTAGAGCTACTTCCTTATGTTTTATCTTCTCATTACATTTGGCTGCTAAGACTTTTGCTGTAGGTGTTATACAAATATGTAGGAAGATCTTGTTCCTGGAGATCCAATTAATGCAGTTTCCTCCAACAGAAAGATAATGATGCTGATCTCCATTATAACCTGTTTTGAAATTAGCTCATGAAAAGCACTGTATTAAGATCTAGGTATCACTACTACGAAATGTTTCACTGCTCCTTTTAAGCTGTAACAGGGAGATTTAAAGTGTGGACTGTTCGCTGTTCTGCTTTCTGATCCTTTGTGGCCCTGGCCTGCAGTGATCGATGTTAGAAGGTATGGCCAAAATCCTCAGCTGACATAAATTGGAGTTTATGAAGAAACAGTTTTTTACATCAGAGGGTTTAATCCTCTCTCTCCTCCCATGGGAGGTTTCCAAGCTGGTTCTTTGCTGCATCACATAAGATTTTATTTAGAAGGCAAAAGAAGGAGCTGGCAAGGAAATGAAAAGGGAAAAGAAAACACTCACACCCTATTACACTCTTGAACTTATTTTATTTGTTCTTCTTCCACGTACAAGTGGAGAATCAAGCAGTAAGAGAGAGATGAAAGGACTTTTCATTACAGTATCAAAACATAAATCACATTTCTTGGTGATTCACGTTTCAGCTGGAGAAGAGGAGGGAGAGCCTCTCCCTTATGACAGAAACAGGTGTAAAGGTTTGCAAATGGAAGGCAGCTTGCAGAGAAGCAGCTGTGAACTGGCACATCTGGGGTTGCTTTCCTGGAATGAAATGCAGCTGGCCCTGCTCTTACTTCTGCTGTGGGGGCCACTGACAGGGCTGCTTGGTCTGATGCTGTGGCACGGACTGCAAGGACCCTCCGCTGCCAGAGCTGGAGGAGCCACTGAAACTGCAGCTGCCACCACTACCTCCGGAGTTAATGATCACCTTACTCGAAGATCCCCCACTGCCACCAGAGGACAACCCTCCTCCAATGCCAGGCCCACCAATGCTGATCCCAGAGGATCCTCCACTGCCACTGCCACTGCCACTGCCTATGCTGATTGTTTGGCCTGAGCTACCACCACCACAGCTAGATCCTCCTCCAATGCCATAGCCGGATCCTCCACCAATGCCATAGCCAGATCCCCCACTACCACTGCCCACAATAGTTTTATGACCTGAGCTCACACCCCCAGAGCTGGATCCTCCCCCAGTGCCATAGCTGGATCCTCCCCCGATGCCATAGCCAGATCCCCCACTACCACTGCCCACAATAGTTTTATGACCCGAGCTCACACCCCCAGAGCTGGATCCTCCCCCGATGCCATAGCCGGATCCCCCACTACTGCTGCTCACAATAGTTTTATGACCTGAGCTCACACCCCCAGAGCTGGATCCTCCCCCAGTGCCATAGCTGGATCCTCCCCCGATGCCATAGCCAGATCCCCCACTACCACTGCCCACAATAGTTTTATGACCTGAGCTCACACCCCCAGAGCTGGATCCTCCCCCAGTGCCATAGCTGGATCCTCCCCCGATGCCATAGCCAGATCCCCCACTACCACTGCCCACAATAGTTTTATGACCTGAGCTCACACCCCCAGAGCTGGATCCTCCCCCAGTGCCATAGCTGGATCCTCCCCCGATGCCATAGCCAGATCCCCCACTACCACTGCCCACAATAGTTTTATGACCCGAGCTCACACCCCCAGAGCTGGATCCTCCCCCAGTGCCATAGCTGGATCCTCCCCCGATGCCATAGCCAGATCCCCCACTACCACTGCCCACAATAGTTTTATGACCCGAGCTCACACCCCCAGAGCTGGATCCTCCCCCAGTGCCATAGCTGGATCCTCCCCCGATGCCATAGCCAGATCCCCCACTACCACTGCCCACAATAGTTTTATGACCCGAGCTCACACCCCCAGAGCTGGATCCTCCCCCAGTGCCATAGCTGGATCCTCCCCCGATGCCATAGCCAGATCCCCCACTACCACTGCCCACAATAGTTTTATGACCCGAGCTCACACCCCCAGAGCTGGATCCTCCCCCAGTGCCATAGCTGGATCCTCCCCCGATGCCATAGCCAGATCCCCCACTACCACTGCCCACAATAGTTTTATGACCCGAGCTCACACCCCCAGAGCTGGATCCTCCCCCAGTGCCATAGCTGGATCCTCCCCCGATGCCATAGCCAGATCCCCCACTACCACTGCCCACAATAGTTTTATGACCCGAGCTCACACCCCCAGAGCTGGATCCTCCCCCAGTGCCATAGCTGGATCCTCCCCCGATGCCATAGCCAGATCCCCCACTACCACTGCCCACAATAGTTTTATGACCCGAGCTCACACCCCCAGAGCTGGATCCTCCCCCAGTGCCATAGCTGGATCCTCCCCCGATGCCATAGCCAGATCCCCCACTACCACTGCCCACAATAGTTTTATGACCCGAGCTCACACCCCCAGAGCTGGATCCTCCCCCAGTGCCATAGCTGGATCCTCCCCCGATGCCATAGCCAGATCCCCCACTACCACTGCCCACAATAGTTTTATGACCCGAGCTCACACCCCCAGAGCTGGATCCTCCCCCAGTGCCATAGCTGGATCCTCCCCCGATGCCATAGCCAGATCCCCCACTACCTCCACCGATGCCATAGCCAGATCCCCCACTGCCACTGCCCACAACAGTTGCTTGGCCTGAACTCACACCCCCACAGCTGGATCCTCCCCCAGTGCCATAGCTGGATCCTCCGCTGACACCACAGCCGGATCCTCCACTGCCACTGCCCACAACAATTGTTTGGCCTGAGCTCACACCGCCAGAGCTGGATCCTCCCCCGATGCCATAGCTGGATCCCCCGCCGCTGCAACTGCTGGATCCACTGCTGCCACCATCTGCGATGACAACCTTTTGGGCTGAGCCTCTGCTGATGCCACTTGACAGTCCACCGCCATAGCTGGATCCACTGCTGCTCCCCCCGGTCACACCAATCTTTTGGCCTGAGCTGCCACCACCATAGTTGGATCCTCCACCAATGCCATAGCCGGATCCCCCAGTGCAGCAGCTGGATCCACCACTGCTGCTCACATGGATGTTTTGGCCTGAGCTGCCACCACAACAGCTGGATGCCCCACCAATGCCATTGCCGGAGGACACAGAACTTCCGCCCCCATGGCAAGATGAGCCCTGAAGACCTCCGGACTGGTGTGGGATCTCTTGGCAGGCAGTTTTCTGCTGGGTGGAAGACATTCTTCGGTGAAGCAAGTAAATCTAAAAGAAAAAATGGTGCTCAGGGCTGGCAAACAGAGGAGATATTTTCTTATAGGATCATAGGAAGGTCAGGCTGGAATAGACCTCACAAGATCCAGTCCAGACCTCTACTAAAAGCAGGATTATCCCTGACTAAACCATCCCAGTCAAGTGTCTGGTCAACCCGCTCTTGAAAATTTCCAGGGATGGAGATTCCCCAACCTCTTTAGGCAGCCTATTTCAATGCTTGACCACCCACCGGGTCATGAAGTTCTCCAACCAAAATTTCCTCCAGCTTGAGGCCAATGCTTCTAGTGCTATCCCATCCAGCCACAGAGAAGAGCCTATCTCCATCCTCTCTAACATCGTCCTTCAGGCATTTGAAGACTGTTAATCAAATTCTGCCTCAGTCTTCTCTTTTCCAAGTTAAATAACAGTGGCTCTTTCAGCCTTTCCTCATAAGTCATGCTTCCCAGGCCTGTAATTATTTTTGTTGCTTTCCCTTAGACTCTTTCCAAATTGTCCACATCTTTCTTAAGTATGGGGCCCAAACAGGACACAGCTTATTCTTCTTTTATATACTATAGCTAAAAAATTGCCCAGTGCAAACAAGGCTCAGTCTATGAATCACTGCCCTGCCAGGAGCTCTGGGACTGAGAAGTTATCTAACTTTCATCTGATTAGGATTGTCTGCAGTTGGTTCAGCATCTGTTCCATAAATATTATAATTTGGAGGGCCTATATGAATGCACAGACCTGTCTGATGGTACTCAGGCCCTTTGGCAGATAAACAATGAAATTAAGGGGGAAGCTGCTGAAAGCTTATGAGTCTCATTGTTCCATGATGGACTCACAAATTTTTCAGCTATTCTTAAACTCTTCGGGTTTTGAGGCTAATATCTCAGCAGACGTCAGGGTTGTCAATAGCCCCTTCCTTCTATTCCAACACTGTAGGTTGATAAAAGAAGCATCAAAGTGCCTGTCTTAGTATAAAGGTAAGCAGATTAAAGAGGAATGTTTTTCAAATGAAATACACATTTCAGTGAAAAAGTGTCACCCCAAACTGATGACAGAACGAGGAGCAATGGTTCCCATTTTCAGCAAAGGAAGCTGAGGTTAGATATTAGGAGAAACTCTCACTAGGAGGGTGGTGAAGCACTGGGACAGGTTACCCAGAGAGGTGGTGGCATCTCCATCCTTGGAGGTGTTTAAGACCCAGCTTGCCAAAGCCTTGGCTGGGATGATGTAGTTGGGGCTGGTCCTGCTTTGAGCAGGGGGCTGGACTAGATGTGACCTCCTGAGGTCCCTTACAGCCTTCACTTCCTATAATTCTGTGATTATTTATTTAGTCAAAAAATCTTGGATTTTTTGCTCAAAAGTGAAAAATTTCCCACTTGTAAAAATGCTTCCAACCAGCCCTTGTAGAAACCTCATCAGAGTAACAGGCACATATTTTACACTTGTCTCCTGTTTAACACCAGCCCCAGCTACATCATCCCAGGCAGGGCTCTGAGTAGCTGTCTAATTTTTTCAGCCTATCTGGAGCATCAGGGATGTACTCCAACCATCGAATAAATCCTGCATTGCATCAGAGCAATGAATGTCCCAGATCCTGGGAAATCAGGTTTGGAGGATGTGTGTCCAGACTCACATCACTGGGCTTGCTTTTGCAAAGCATCCCTTGAAGTCTATGAATGAACTCAATGTATATCTAATAATAAAAAGAAGAAAAGATAAAATGACTTACCCTCCTCAGGAACTGGCAACACGTGCAAGGGAAGCAAAGGCAAGTGAATGAGGAGCCTTGGGACAGAAGACCTTTTATACGGTGGCATTGGGCTCTCCTACGGGAAGTGAGACACCCCCAGGAGAATGGAGATCAGTTTATTTACCAAGCTAACCCTGCTTTTACTATGCACTTATGTTGACTTGTAGTTTCAGATCAATATCTGTCGCCTGTATCATTTGTTATGTTGTTTACAGACATCATTGCTAATCCTTCCTAATGACTGTATTCCTGTGCTCTTGGGTTGAACTGGGGGGCTCCTGTGCTAATGGAGGTGCACTAATCCTCTCCTCAGGCTCTGCAGAAGACAGTCATGAGCCTTAAGAACCAGCTGTACAGCTCTGTGCTCAGCTAAATTGTGCATTTTTGTTTGCTTCCTTCTATCCATGGCCACCTGGCCCTGAAACCTGCTCTGCCAACACTATGCATGCAATGGTAGGCCACGAGTGTGCATTATGCATGCAATGGTAGGCCACGAGTGCAGCTTCTTCATGCTCTCCTGAAACGCAGCCAATGTCACCCACTCATGTCTCTGCAACCATTACAGCCCCCTGCTCTAAGGGCGGTGGGGTAGGTAGGACTCCTCACTCAATGGGACTAGGGTAGGTGCTAGGGGTGTTTGGTGGGGCTGGTAGCACGGTGATGGTAGGACTAGGGTGTTTCAAGATGCCACCTGGGGAAGCAGGCAGCATTGCAGAGAGCCAGAGGCAGATGAAGCTGAGGCCTCAGCAGATGCTTTAGATCCTGGGGGATGAGACTAGGAGAGGGGTGTTGCTTGGGGAAGGGCATTCGTGGCAGGGAACCTGGCAACGCAGGCTCTGCATTTAGCAGCAGGGAACTGTATTTCCTTGAGAAGCTGTTAATGTTCAGATTTGGGGCTATTTCTGCTTGCAATGATGTTTGCTCTGCACATGGTCTTAGTCTCTAAGTAGGGTCCAGAGCTTTTTTCTTCAGCACTGTGCATACCTGCATGTATCTTAGGCTTTATACAGTGTTATACTCATCACATTAGTATCTGGGCACTACAGTCAGTCTGGGCTTTCCCAGTGAAGCTCATTTTTGCTGGGTACTGTAGAAGGTCAGCTCATGAGCACGGTGCAGCTGAGCCCTATGGGGTTGTGCTAGGCATGCTCTGAGCCTGCTTCCAGAGGACACACACAGAGGCACATCTTGTTTGAGGATCCTGGTTAGATTTATTGATAGAAACTTTGGCACATGCAGACTGTAGGTGTCTAGGGGGATTCAGCAGGCGGCTTTGAGCATTGCACCCTTGGACATACATCCCATCCAAGTCCCACATTAGGCATTTAGGTCAGGGGTGGGCAAAATGGGGCCCGCAGGCCAGATGCAGCCCACCAGGCCATTTTATCCAGTCTGTGTGGCCCCTAAAAATTTTAGAAAATTTATATTTATTTGTCCCTGGCTGCCTGTCATGTGGCCCTTGATGGCTTGCCAAAACTCAGTAAGTGGCCCTCCACCCAAAATAATTGCCCGCCCCTGATTTAGGTCTTTTTGTGGATCTGGACCCACTGAGGCATTGTGATGCACCATGTTCTGACTCCTACGCTGCGTTGCAGATCTTGCCCAAGGTCTCCCAAGCCCTAGACACGTACTCTAACCACCCCATGTTCTTCTTGTCTTGACAGCTCTTCCCTCTCCATTGCTCCATCACCCTGCCACCCTCAGAGATCATTTGGAAGGAGATAATATTGGCAGAGGAGATGGAGCCAGCAGGAAGTTTGCCAAGATGAATGGTAAAATGAGCAGCATTCAGACACAGGCTCTAAAATAAATGTGGACAAAAGGAAAACAGTACTAAAGAGGAGTCTGGAGGAGGCTGCTTGGGATTGGGATCAGGGCCCTATTGGATGTAGCCTGGAAGACCATGAATTAGTCTTCACTCCCCACCATCTACATGCATCTCCTTCAGGCTGAAGGGAGGAGTCTGGGTTGTTTTTCAGGCTGATTTCCATGTAGGTGGCTAACAGATGAGGTTATGGATCCTGTGATGCTGTGCAGTGATTGTCATCTATTAGCATGTCTGGAATTTTCTTCTGCCCGTGATGCACCTGACTTCTAATTGCCCTGATGGCAGTGATCTGCCATCCGGCTGACGAGCAGTGTTGTCCTTGCTCACCGGGGGCTTGTAGGGATTCTTGATTTAGGACTGCAGGGTTCCTTAGGCTTCGTGCAGGCATCTGTGCCAATGCCTCTAATCCAGCCTTCTGCTTCCCTGGCCACAGACCTGGGGGGTTTCAGCAGGCCATAGCATTTAGGCACCATTTAAGCTACCTTGGAAAGATCAATGCACAATATGTCCAAACTGGAGTAATTTTCAAAATAGTGTTCTTGTTGGAAACACTGGATGGAAACATTTTTTCATTTTGATCAATATTTCAGCAGAAAATGTTGAGCTTTTTTTCCACTGGGACAAACATAAATCTGAAAACCAAACATTTTTCAGCAACAAAAATCCAGCATGTTCTTTTCCAAAATTTCTAAAAATGGTGCTGTCTTTAACGAATAACTGAAAATATTCCAGCAAAACCGACACTGTCAGTGAAAGGCTTTTTTCTCTGGGTGAAAAACCATTTCTCTCTTTATATGTAAAGAAAAGTTTAGATGGAAGAATCTTCACATAACTAATCAGGTGTGATTTTGCTTTCAAACAGGTGCTTCGATGTGCTCTGCTGGCATTCAAGAAATAAAATTGGTGGATGGTGCCACAGCCGCCACCTCAGCTGGCAGAGGATTCAAGATGGGGACCAGGTACTGTAATTTCAGATGAATAAGTGTAGTTAAGGGTTGTAAGGCAGACCAGGTTCTTTGGGTGAATCTGATATCTTTTATTAGACCAACTTAAATAATATTTAATAATATTAATAAATAATATTTAAGTTGGTCTAATAAAAGATATCAGATTCACCCAAAGAACCTGGTCTGCCTATGTCTTTAGACCAACACGGCTACAACTTACACCCCTGGTAAGGGTTGTAAGACACTCGTATCATTTCCAGACTTGGCTCCAAGGGTATCTGTAGCACACACTACCCCAGGGGTCACGTCGGCTTGTAAAACCCCAACAGATCCTCTTCCTGTGCCAGACTAAGGAGGAGGCCAACCTTGACTTTGTGCTCAGTAGTGGTAAGTTCCCAGGCTCCCAGAACATGCTGGTTTCTTTTCCTCTGGGGTCTGACAGCTTTCTAGGGATTTTTCTGCCAGCCTAGCATAGCAGAGCACGCTTCATCCCTATTTGCTTCCTGCACCAAGTTGGCATTCATTGTCCTGGCTTGATGCTGAGAAGCTATTGGAGTAATTCTGATTTTGTACCTCTCCGCGTGGTACAGAGCATATAGTGGAAAAGCATATAAGGGGGTGGGGGTTTCAGAGAGAATTTGGACCCCTGTGTGCCTGTGATATGTGAAAATACATTCAGCCTAGAATCAGGGCTCAGTTGTGCATTGCAAGGTGTGTGAGAGCAGAACGATAACACGTGTCCATATTTGCATCTGCATCTGTCTGAGGAAAAGCATGCTGATGTTGGTTACTCCCCCTGTCCTGTGATGAGTGGTTGTTGGGCAGAAAAGCTCTGACTACAGGAACATTCACAGATAAGAAGAGGCCCGTTTGCCCACGCCGTCACCTTTTAAAGTGTGCACAGTCAGAACAGCTCACCCCAGCGTGTTTTTGTGTGTGAACCACACATTGAATAATACCAAGATTTAACCTTTATGCAACACTTTCCATTGCTAGCTCCCCAAGAGCTCTTCAGAGGAAGTCAGTGTTGCTATCCCAAATTGACGGATGGGGAACCAGAGGCACGGTGGGAAGCTTAGCGTAGGAATGGGACCTTAATGCATAGAAGGGAGTGTTATGTGGTGTTTATGGAGTCAGTCCACGACCTGAAATATAAGTATTTTTCCTGGGTTGGTCATGTCATTCCTGTGTGATCGTGCGTAGGTCACTTCCCTTCTCTGCTCCTAATCTTCCTAATCTCTAAAGCAGCAATAATGATCTGCTCACATGGAGGGCTGGGAGGGTTTGATCTCTACAGTTTTGCAGAATGCCTGAGGCTGGAGACTAGGATTTGGTCTTCAGTCTGTAGCCAAGAACAAAACCAGGTTATGATGAAACCATGTGGCTGCAGTATTCCAGCGTGGTACGTTTGGGTGCATAGTCCATAGATGCACCAAAGACTGTCTTGTTTCTCATTTGTGACCGTGAAAACAAAACACCCGTTTGCATAGGCTTTAGGATATTGTGGCTGGATGCTTTGTTTTGGAACGTGCCGTTGTACTGGGTCGATTTATCTCAGCGGTTGGATGAGAACTAATATATCTTGTAGGCAGCAGAGGCAGTAGAGGTGGCTGAAAAAGCTCAGGTTTTTCGGTTAGGAAAAAGACCTTTTCCCTCAAAAGGAGTAGTTTTCCTGAAAGATTTTCAACTTTTCATCTGTCACAAGAAATTGGTGCCATTTTTAATTCCAATCTTACAAAAAAGCTATGAGTAAGTGAAACAAAATTTGGGATATGACCATTTTTGCGTTAAACAACAATATCATGGGACCCAGGTCTGTATCAGACCACGCTGTATCATTATGACTGAAAATGGTTTATTTTAATTAAAAAATAAATCAAAGCCAACATTAAAGAAAACATGAATGCAATGTTTCTTCCTAATATTTTGACCCATGGTTTCATCCTCAGAAAGACATTTAATTCACATCAGATGAGCAGGTTTAACCAAATGGGGAGGTGGCTCCTGTGGGTTATGCTGTGTGCCTGGATCATGCTGGCTTGCGCAGCTCAGAGCACCCCCCTCATCTGTGCTGCCTTGCTATAGAGTTTAGAAAAGGAAAGGTTTATTTTACTTTCCAAAACATTGCCAGAAAGTGCCATACTGAATACAAAGCTTCCCTTCCAGGGAAATTCCTTTTACCATCCTATGCATGGAGGGATGGGAATGAATGGATGTGTAGTGAATTTGAACTAGGTTACTACTAACCCTAAGTCCTGAGTGCATCTTAGATCCTTTGTGCCTTGTGTCTGGATCACTAAAGGCTGCACAGAGCCTGGAGGGTCATTCCTGAGTGGTGCAGTTATTTCCCTCCAGAAAGGACCCCGCAGCTCTCTGCTAATGGAGCCCTAGACTGGTGCAGGGTCTGCTCTGCTGCCTGGTGCATGGGCAGCGAGTGGGCAGTGCACAGGGCAGAGCAAAGTCCCTGCTTGTTCCCTTGTTCCTCTCAGCCCCTTTCCTAGCCTCCTGTTTGGGCAGAGAATGGACATGCAACCTTCTGGTCTTCGCCTGTATGCAGTTGTCACAGAGGACAAGCCAATGAAGTCATTGCTATGTACTGGGGGTGGTCTTATATCCATGCTCCCTAAATATAAGTCCTTATTCATAGATTCATAAATGTCAGGGGCTGGAAGGGACCTCTCAAGATTATCAGGTCCAGCCCCCCTGCGCTTGGGCAGGAAAGACTGCTGGGGTCAGATGACCCCAGCAAGGTGAACGTCCAGATGTTTTTTGAAGATTTTCAGAGTAGGTGATTGTACCACCTCTGGGGGAGTCTGTTCCAGACCTTGGGCACTCGAACCATAAGGAAGTTTTTCCTTATGTCCAATCTAAAGTGATCTTCTAGCAATTTATGATGGTTATTCCTTCTCTTCCCCTGGGGTGCCTTCATGAACAGATGCTTCCTCAGACCCTGATGTGCGCCCTTTATATACTTATAGGCTGCTACCAAGTCCCCTTGAAGTCTTTTCTTCTCCAGGCTGAACAGTTCCATGTCCTTATCTTTTGGTGAAGGTTTTAATCCTAGTTTGGTTGACATCTTTTCCCTCTTAGGCTCCTGCTATATAGAACACATATTTGGGCATTTGGGGATAAGAGGTTATCCCTAAGATAGAGAGCAAGAGTTTAGCCTTGCAGTGGGTTTTGATTGAGACAAAGTCTAGATCTGAAGGACTCCCGCTTCCTTAAGCATGGGACTGCTGATCCCAGGTGGATTTCCACCCCAGATCATTTGCTTTCCAAATTTGCCCATACAGCTTCTACCTTGTTCAATATTTTTCTGCTTGGCATGGCCGTGGTGTGGAAATTGAGCTGTATCTAGAAGCGTTTTCATGTCAGTGAGCAGACTCTCAGATACTTGAAAGACGTATGGCAGCATGAAATGGTTAGAGAGATGGAAGATACATGAACCTTTATGAATGATATGTGCTAGTCTTGCATCATCCAGAAGGCTACCACATGGGGGTTGGATTAGAAGACCTCCTGAGGTCCCTTCCAATAATTATTTGATTTATCTATCTTGGTATCATCTGCATCATTATAATCATCATTAGTAACTACAGTCTGCTGCTCACTCATGTTGTGGGATACCCACGTGTGCAGTCCAGACTCTTCCAAAACCAACATATGCAATGACCATAGAAACAGAACCAAGGAACGATTCCTACACGTGGGTCTCTTGAGTTCTCCAGGCCTCGTATCTGACTATCTCTACTGCATGTTGCTTTCAGAGTGAACCCTGTAGACTCATCCTGTAGACCGGATTCAGCCCAGAAGACCCCTTACCCCCCTGTGTTTCTAACAGACCAGGGTCTTTACTCAGAAGAAAACTATGGTAAGAAAGGGGAATGCATTCAGGGCTTGAGAAGAACCACCTAGACACCTAAACTCTCCAGAATGACCAGTTTTATTGTCTCATGCCTACAGCTGGACACTGAAGCTTGAGATTAGTATGTGAAACCACCCTTACACCAGCCTGCACACCAAATTTCTCATTAAAAGTGCATCGGAGATGCACAGCCAGTTGCATCAGGAATGAGGGACTCAGCAGTGGTACATGCAAAGCATAGTTCATTTCAGGCAGTGGGAGGTCATGAGATGTGCTTGCCATCAGGGTTGCTTGATTTGGGCATTGCTAGGCAGTGACTACTTCTCCTGCTGCTGCAGGGGCTGCTGGGGGGCTGCTGGGTCTCTTGCAGTGAAGAAACCAGAAGCAACGAAGATTAATTTTTAGCAACCAGAACGAGCTATATTATAAAGCAACTTACTTTGTCCCGCAGCACAAGAAAGCAAAAAAAAAGTTGAGATGAGTGAGGATGCTTGGAAGATGAGACTTTTATACAGTATCTAAGGCCTCCTTCTGGAAGTAAGACATGCGCTGGGGCAATGACTGGTTTATTTACCAGCCAAACCCAGCCTCAGATGCCCACTTGCTTGGCAACATCTCTTGACTTGTCATTTTTGATGAACATCTCCCTTCCACAACCCCTGTTATTTTAAACCATATAAAAAGACCAGTGGAGGGCCCACCTGCTTGGGGGAAACGGGCAGAAGCAGAGGTGCTCTTAAATTGGTGGCTGAAACAGAAACTAAGCCTTTGGATCTGTGCCCAGTCCATAGGAACTACCAAGGAAAGGGCTTGGGGAAGCTTTTGATAAATCATTTATCTTGAGTACAAAAGAATAATGTCAGCACGCTGCTGTTCATATTGTTCTATGGTTGTGAGGATGGCCTGACATCATTGGTTCATGGTGATCATTGCTACTAGTCCATTATGTGTATCTGATGACACCCACAATGTGTCGAGGGCTGTATAAAAAAAGGACTGGAAAAGCAATGAGTTTTTACCATCAGGATCCTATAAAAAAGACAAAACACATTGCTCCAAATGCTCTGCTGTTATAAGTCTGGGTTGTTTCCCTTACTGCAGCTGATGTGTAGCCAAGGAGCATGTGGCTCATAGGAAGATGGGCATAGGAGGAAAACAAACTACAGACGACTAGGATCCCAGTTGTCCACAGGCTGTGGTGCAAGAGTAACTGTTTTATTATGGGTGTGATGTTTTTTACCAATCTAGTCATATCGTTACAGCTTCTAGCCTGTGTGCAATTATACCGTCCAATGCACCCTCCACCCATGGTGATGACTTAGGGACGGGACAGGGATCCCCCACTGTTCACCCCAGTACAGCTGGCTCCTCTTTTTGCGCAGGAATGGGCCATCTTTAGAGACATCTGACAAAAATAACCCCGCAGACTTGCTGCTGCTGGTGCCTAGCAGTGAACAGTAGGTATGTTAAGCACGCAGGTCGGAGCAGCTTTGAGTGTGTTGCATAGGGCTGGGCTCAAGGCCTCAGTCTTGGGAGACCTGAGAGCATTGCAGAGGGGATATACAAGTCTGCTGTGAGCCACGCAGAGCCACTTCTGAGTTGTCTGTTTGCCTAATTGCCAGTCCTGGCTTACTGAGAGAGGAGCATGTGGGCACGACTTCTTTTGTCAGAGGCAGGCCTGGATTTTGGAGGGGAGCAGTGTCAACACAACCCAGTCAGCCCATTGACACTGGTATAAGTCTGTTCACTAGAGTGAAAAGATTTGTGTTGTACATGTTGTACATTTGTGTTGTGATGTCATGTGTTATGACTTTTGTGTGCAAACAGAGCTCAGGGTCACTAGGGAGTGGTGTGGTGACCAGTAATTGGCTTCAGACCCTTAGATGGGGGTGTAATGAATTGCTTGGTCCTGATTTGCACTGTAGACCCAGCAGCTTGTATGCTGCCAAAGCCTTATGAATAATAAGAAGAGCAGCAGCAACTCCAGTTTGGGTGCACAGGTTGCGGTTGTTCTTCACACCCTTAAACCACAAAATGAAGGACTAAAAATATCACTTACAGTGCCTAAACTATACTCCCGAACCTTCAGGCCGACTCTCTTATTGGCCTGTGCTTCGAGCAGCGCTCGTTTGCCACCTGTAAGGGAATGAACCTGCAGCAAGTTCTGTAACGTTCCCCGTACTGAAACGGTACCACCGACTTCTGCCAGGTGTGCTGCAGTGCACCTTGGGGCTCTTCTGCTGGATGCTAGCAGGTACCGGTTGAGGCTGTCTGTGTTTGGGGAGCAGACAATTGCAGTGTTTATTTGAGGAGTGGAGATATACATTTTTTACGTAAGATTGCTTAGATTATAAACTCCTTGGGACAGGAGCTGCATCACACTCTGTGTTTGTACAGCACTAAGCACAAATGGAGGTCCATGCTTGGGGCTCCTACATCCTACCACAGCAATACTGCTACTGCCGATAGCTTGGGGTTGGGAAGGAGTTTAAAGAAATCACCAAGAGGACAGTGCTGTCATGAACTGCAAGCTGTAATGTCGCTTCTGCAACACTTGTTTTTGCTGTGATGTCCACTGGGGTCTCTGATCTGCTGTCCAGACTGCAAGGAACCTTGACCTCCAGGTCTAGGTCATCCCCGTCATGGCCAGATGAGCCACTGCCCCTGCTTTGGTTTGATGAGCCCTCACTCTGATGGCTTGATGAGCCTCCACCTTTCCTGTGGCAGTCTCCGCCACTACCACTGCTGGAACATCTCCTGGATGGCTGTGGGCCACCATGGCAGCCACTTTCCTGCTGGGACCATGCCTTCCTGAGATTCAGGTAACCATGCGAAAACAGCAAAGTGGGGGATAAAATCTGTCTTGCAGTTTCCCCTTCTCAAGGCGGGTGAGGGAAGATCTCATTTCCCTCTGTTGATTGCACCTGCCTGTTTTTCTGAGCTCAAGCGCTATCCTGAGAAGATACCCCAGGTTGCCTGACCTCTGGTAGATGCTGCTGCTGCTCCTCCCTATGTGCAGAAGGCTGCTGAGAGGCTGCTGCTGATGTTGTTTCTTATTTGTAGTTCCTTATGATAGAGGGGACTCCTGCAGTGGGAGATCAGGATCCTGTCAGCATGATGAGGACACATTATGTGGGCCCCAAGGAGCTCCCTGTATAAAGAAACAAGACAGAGTGATCAACCCCAGGTCACGGATGGAGAAGCAAAGTGCAGAGAGAACAGAATGGCTTGTCCGGAGCCACAAAAAGAGTTTGTGGCTGAGCCAGGGATTTCACTCTGAGCTCCAAAACCTTCATAAAATCATAGGATCATAGATAATGAGGGTTGGGGGACCTCAGGAGGACGCATCTAGTCCAACCCCCTGCTCAAAGGAGCACCAGCCCCAACGAGATCACCCCAGGCAGGGCTTTGTCAAGTCAGGCCTTGGCCGGGGCCTTAAGCACAAATGACTCTTTCCTAGCTCAGGAGAAACACTTTCCCATTAAAAGGAGCAGCTGAGTCCTTGCCAGGCAACAAGAAGCCTCATTTTACCCAGTCCCTCTTGTGCAGGGCCCTGTCCTCTTAACCTTCTCATTGATTTCATGCGGCATCTCCCAGCTGCAGTGAGCAGGTCTGAATGGCCTCATAGCAATGACGCCGCACAGCAGCCTGGGATTTTGGGCTGGCAAAGCTGCATTGGGAGGGTGGGGTATAATTAGCAAGAGGGAGGATTAGGCAAGGAGACTCATTCAAATCTTCTCACGACATGTTTGCTTAATACTCTCTTGATGGCACCCCACACGCAGGTTATGAAAGAGCAGAGATCACGGGGCTCTTTGGTAAGGGAAGGACAGTCATTCTGTCAAAGAGTGCCATTAAGCAGGCACCATTTCTCAGGCCAGGTACAAGTATTACACTTTTACCAGTATAAATGATTGGAAACCAGTCTATCCCCGTAACAGAACAGCAGTTCGGCATGCATAAACTGGTTTAAACAGGGAAGGATCTGACCTAAGATTTGCCCCCCACTACCACTAAAAGGCAAATGTGTGTCCTGTTTGCTGCTTATCTAAACTATGCCGCTTCCAGAAAACCGTGCGACTTAGATAGAATCTGCCTTGGGCTTTATGACTGTCTGCACCTAGCCTCATTGTCTAGATATACCATAGGCTGGATCCACATGTGATGGAGCTACTGTGAAGTCATACCTGCTGCAGGTCTTGTATGCAAAACAATCATTTTCCCTTCAGATTCACAAACTTATTCATCTTTTAGGGGTCAGTGGTACCTACAGACCCAGATCCATATCCTGTGCCCCCTTATTCTGGGGACGGTGTGGAAATATATCAAAGGCTTGGATTTTCCCAAGCCTCATACTGCTTTAGAAGCACGAGTCCCTGTGACTTTGTGCCTTACTTTGCAGATTTTCCATGGGATTTTGGGGTCCTTGGGAATCTCACCGGTAGGGACATGTGCCTAATGCTCTTAGCCTCCTCATATCTAGGCACAGGATGATTTGTGCGTTGCTAGGTGTTATTTGCATTACCAGACTGACTTGGAGCCTGGTCCGCATTACAGTAGGTGCTGCAGAGACACGGAGCAAGACCTTCCATGCCCCCAAGACCTTACGGTCGTTCATGGGACTCCTTGCAATTTAAGAACAAAACAAGCCTGTGAACAGCCCAGGAGAATTTAAGTCAGGTCCAGGCACATGATCTGCACATTGTTTAAATCTCATTAGGGTCAAGTTTTCTGTGCCTTCCTGCTGGATGAAGTTGCTGCAGGGCGGGTTCTTCTCACCTGTCGCAATGCTCGCCAGGACAGTTTTGCAAGTCCTACCATTCTACTTTTTCTCTGTAAGTTAGGAAGGGAAAGGACCGTGAGTCCTCATTCTTTTTTTTTGTTTGCAATGGAAGCCAATTTGTGAACCTAGCTACTATGAAACTATGATGCCATTCACCCCAAACGCAACCCTTCCAAGATCCCCGTGGACCTGGAAAACACCCCAATCAAGCTTTTTTGTCACACCTCTGCAATCAGTGTGACAATTGTCCCTCCATAACTCAGAGAAGCTTTTGACCCACTTGGTCTGTTTGGAGGTGCCAACCTTCCCCGCTTCATTTACTGAGAAGAGTTCAGAAGTGGGAAATTTGGTTTCAGGTTAGGCACAGCCCCAAGGCCTGGTGCTTTCCCAAAACACCCAGAAGTCACCTGAATCTAAGCTGGAAAGCTGGGACCAGATCCTAAGGAAAGTTAAACACCTAAGTGTGATCCTGTTCTGCTGTGCTGGAGTCCCTGAGAGCAGCTTCTCCTCTTGCTCCCTGATGTTTGTGACTTCATTTTTTGTCATAGTGCGATACAAAAGCAGGTGTATTAAGGTTTTTTCCTGGGCTTGAGCAGGGTGAAATGGGGTCACACTTAGGTGCTTGAGTCCACTGAGGGGCCTGATATATAGAATTGTGTCCAGAGGCTTTCTGGCAGGCTTGCCTAGTACTTCCCAGCCACATGGGACAAGGTGGCATAGACATAGCTCATGTTCCCAACTCTATTGCTGCTTTTGCTGGGTGGCCTTGATCAATTTTCCTTTCCGTGCCTCAGTTTCCCCCCATTTTGTGAAGATGCAGTTGATAAGACAGAGCTGTGGATAATCAGGCCCTTTGATTTTAATGAGATTCTCTATGTTTATCCCAGTGTGGAAGGAGAGTTGGGCCTTTCCTGTAAACTGGAAAAAAGCCACAGTTTTCCAGTAATTCATCATTCCGGTTTAGTCGCTTTTGGTGTATATAAGGGAAAAGTGAGTCATCTGAGTGTCTCACTCTTGCCAGAAGTCAGAATAGCTCTGGCAGGGCACAGAAGAGAAACCCTTAGCTTTTCCTGTCACAGCATTAATCTGGAAAAAGAGCAGCTTTATTGCCCTCCCTGCATACAGCTGCATGCAGTGCCCTATGCCAGACTCTGCTCTCACATCTGGTTCGCTTTGGGGCCCTTCCAAAGACGGCGTTGGAGGTCTGGTTTGCAGTAGCGTGAAGGGAGAATCAAGCCCTTAGACCTGGATGAAATGGGTGGCAACACTGCTTGGAGTTGCACACTTCTCCAAGAACAGGGGCTAATCCTATTTCAGAGCTGGCTGGGAGTTAGGGACCCACATGGCTGTGATGTGGAGTTTGCAGCAGTCCACTGTGTGCTGCTGACATTCCTTATTTTTATTCCATTTTACTTTGCTCAGCTCCTTCACTGCTTCTGTGTCCCTGGTACCTGAGTCTCCTGTGCTGAATAATCCAGTGTCAACATGATTTTTTCCCCCTTCCATGGGGCAGAAATATGAACGGAAAGAAATCCAGATGTGGTGTCTGCAGATGACTGTCATGATCTGGGACAGGGGGCCCAACTTTTTTGGCAGTCATGCAGCAAATTGGCCCTGAACGCTACCTGAGAGTTTCTCTGACCCCCTTCCTCTGCATGATCTGCTGCTCTGTTTTCTGCTCCCTTCTCTGTGCTCCCTGCCTGGTGCCCTGCTCTGCTTTCTTCTTCCTGTCCCCTGCTTGATCTACTGCATGCCATACACCGAGGCTGCCTGTGACACTTGTGGCACTCACACCAGTTTGGTCACCCCTGATTTAGGAGATATATGTAGAGAGAGGTCATTCCAGTCTCTATCCTGAATTTGCCTGTATGAATCACAGTAATAAAAGAGTATCTGTTATTAGTTTACATCTCAATTAACTTAGAAAGCCTCCTGAGTCATATGTGAATGCTCATGATATATAAAAAATTGGAAAAGCAAGGGCAATAGCAATGCATTATTCTTGTAATTGCTCCTAATTAACAAGCAAATCAAATTAGAAAACTATTTTCCCATCTTGCAAAACTTCTGAGATTTCAAAATATTTCCCATTCTGCATTGGAAGGAAAGACAGGACCTTTGACATTTTTGAACCAAAATAAGAGATCTCAGCACAGCCAATATCCAGCCACAACCCGGGTGCATGTCCTGAGCAGGGGGCTGCCCTGAGTTTCTCATTTTTCCATGGAAGACCTCGAAGCTTTGGTTTTACTCTACTATGATACAGGCACACCTCTGAAGCCTCGAACAGGTTCTCAGGGTGGAAATGTCACTCCTCACCCTGCTTTAAGCAATCGGAGGGAATGCAATGTTGCAATTGTGATTTAACATGCGTTAGAAATGGGCCAAAGAGGAGGATGCCCATATATAAGACAAGGCAGAGGTGGCAGCAGATGAAGGGAACAATATCTGAGCTAAACATCATATGACACAGGTGGAACATATAGCGCATCCCTGGCTCCTCTTTATTCATAATCTTTGTCCCTCGTCCTACTGCTGTGATTAACCCCATCTGTATGTCCCATGCAGTCATTGTACTCCTAAATTGCTTTAGTTGCATAGACAGTCATATCCTGTTGCTGGTTTATTTTTGGGGGAACTCCTCAGTCTTCTCAACAGGGAGCTCTTACTCCATAATCAAGACTATCCAGTTTGACTGCCAGGTATCAATCTGGAGGGAATGGGAATGTGATTCTGATCTGATAAGGACTGGCCAAGAATCATCTTGTGGGCCCTGACTCGGGGTTCAGGACAGCATTAAGGTATCCTGAATTTGAGTCTGGGGGGTCTAAAAACCTTGAGGAAATGGGTTTTAAAGGAGAGGTGACAGCCTCTGAGGAAGAATGGCACAAAAAAAAGATAAATAACAAAACTACGACCCCAAAGTAGGTGCCAACATCTAGGCAAATCATCAGACATCTTAGTAAGGTGTAGGCTTTTCAAAGGGGCAGAGCACAGGCAGGTCTCAAGAGTTTCCATGAGAATTTACTTTTCGGCTGGTCCCTCTGGAAAGCAGCAGGGATGGGATTGTCTAAAGCAGCTGAGGGATTTGGAGTACAAGTCCCACTAACAGCCAGTGGCACCGATGGTCCTAAGACCTGCCCTCATTTTTGAAAAATTTCCATCCCTAAGCCATGTAGTTATCTAGGCAGAAAATAGTATAGATCACAGAGGCACCTGGCTTCTGAACAGACACCAGAGCTAGAAAACTGAGAGCTGGAGGCTGGCCCTTAAAGGAGTTGCAATAAGGTCTCAGATTTAATGAATACCCTGGATGCCAGAAGGTATCAATGATCCACCCAAGCTAGTGTAGGTGATTTACAGACCACTAAAAAAGCCACATGCTGGCAGAATCTGCTGCTCTTGCTGGAGGACTCATGCTGCGTGGGCTCTGCTAAAAACACTGACTCAACTAGTATGCAGTTGCACCTGTGTTACATGATGCATGACTCCAAGAGCAAAGCACACCCTATTCTCCAGGAGGCAGTGTTTAGCCCCCACAAGCTTTCAGGTCAGTTTGCTGGGGGTTTAGACCTGTACTAGGATAACTTTCTTAAGGGAGAGCTCATTTAGTCCCTTACATAGGCTTGGTCTAATACTCCACACCTGTGAGTGTTGTACCCAGGTGGCAAGGAGGGAAATGTATTTATGAGCAGGCCCTAGAATTACTCTGGTCACAATGTAGAGCTGATGTTAAGGGACTGCCTGCAGGGCTCCACAGAAAGGTGAAATGGTTTTGGGGGTGGGTGAAGCTGGTGAGTGCTCTTGGGGTCAGGATCAGAGTTTGGAAAGGTAACTAGGCAGCTAGAGGTGCAGACAGATACTTAAAGTAGCCCCAGCTGCCTCTAATCTGGGCAATTCTATAACTAAAAATCTTGCCCTCTGCACTCTCTGAGTCTCAGTTCTGTACCTCCAAAAGGGAGGGATGGTGTTTGCTTTCTTCCATCCTCTATGGCCTCATCATAAAACCTCAAGTCTGGGCAGGACTGCAAGGAAATATAAATACAGTGTGCTAAGACCCTTTGTAAATCAGGTTCCAGGTGGCTCAGGTTGAGCCATTGATTGCCAGAGCTCCCTTGCACTAAGCCTGACTAATGACCAGGTAAGTTGTTATGAACTGAAACCGGTTTGCTATTGCTTTCAGTGGAAATGTGACCTCTTTTCCTACCCTTCTGCATTTCACAGGAGCTGTATTAATAATGTACCCGTGCAGAGGCCATAACACTATATACTTGCTCTTCTACACTAATGGACCCTGGCAATATTGCAATAATCTATCTTTGTCTCTGCTAGCAGGAGCTTGCAGGCAGATGCACGGTGCAATTACAACAAACCTGCTTTGAGAACCTCCCTCTTCTGTTTTGCTTTCTCACACCTACGCTCCTTTACCAGCCAAGAACCTGCCCCCATGCAATATTTCAGGTTATCCCTTAGAGATGCAAGAGGGAGCTCATTTGTTTGACTCAGTTGTTTGCAAACAGCCTGAAACTTCTGATCTGAGCTCAGTAATGATTTAAAAAAAAAAAAAAAGGCACTTCCTTTGCATAGGAAAAACCCTCCACAATTCTTTTGTAGGAATTTGTCAAGAGGGATTTTTTGTTTAACTTTCTCCCCCACCCCCTCAGTGTTGTCCGCTCTCATGATTTTTTGGTGTTGTTCTTAAAGTCTGTGGAAAAACTTGAACGGGGGGGAGAGGTGTAAAAGAAGGAGCTACTTTTTTTTTTTTTTTTTTTTTTTTTTTTTTTACTTTTCCGGAGCGGAGACTTTAAAAAACAAGAACAATGCCAAAAATGTTAAGAGTTGGCAATACTGCTCATCCAGCTTAGCTGGAACCCATGCAGGGTTTTGCTGGGCTGAGTCTGTTTTATTCATTGCATTTGTGCACTGCTTTTGTAAATGGATAGAAATAATTATGAAGGCTATGGGAAGGATACCTGGTGGGGCAAAGAAGTGGCACTCCTGAGACGGTAGGAGGTGCTGTTTACTCCAATTCAGTACCCATCCAGAGCCACTGCGGGGTGCTGCTAGACTTATTATTGAAATTCAGGTCAAACCAACACCTATCTTGGGGTGTAGCTGGTAAAGATCCCACGAGATCTCTTCAAGAGACTGGCTGTTAATTGCTATGTTTGAGTCGCGTTTCATTCTGGATAGTTGCATTTCCAACTCCGTAACTTACCCCTGGAAGTGTCAGGTGAACACGGGCTGCTGCTTTACCCTCCTGAGCCAGTGTCTGGTGCGAGGTTGTGGCACCCTCCTTGGGTAGCTGTCCGTCTCCAGCCCAGAGGTGGTTGCATTTCAGCAGTGGGGTCGGCATATGTAGTGCAGGGCAGGCAGAATGAAAATCTCCCCAGAAATAGAAAGGCTTAGAGGGTATTTTGCAGTTCTATCCTTTTTTTTTAAATTTTAAAACAGTATTGCATGCCACAACATCCCACGATTGCCTCTGCCGACTCCTCCTGCAGTAATCCTGTTTCGACAAGTATCACTGGGGTCCGTTTTAAAGCAGGGAAAATCTGGAGAGGTCTTTCAGGACATGGAGAAGTGGCTGCTTTCCAAACTCCTTCCTTAGAGCAAGGAAGCGCATGAGTAGAGAAATCCTATAATCAGCAAAGGCAAACCTCCCTGTGAAGTTGGCTTGTTGGAGTCTTGCTCATGCTGCCAAGCAGCAGGATCTCCTGGCTGTGCTCCTATCCTGCAGTGCAATCGTCTGTAACCTCTGCTTTATTTCAGCCTGTGTATCTGCCTGTCTAAGACAGTCTGCTGAGGGCTTGGGGAACAGAGGACCGCAGGGCAAGTGCTGGAAAAGCAAATGCAGCAGCTCTTCTCTGTCAGCTCTCCCTCCAGCTGTAGCTAGAAAGGGGTGGGAACCCTAGTGTGGGATTTAACCCTTCAAAATCTGTGCTGCAGGCTGGTTTGGAAAGGATTTTTTTTTTTTTTGATTGGGTACTGCAAGGCTGAGGTGTTACGCTAGAGGGCACCAAGAAACCCCAAATACTCAGAGGATCCCTATATTAATTTGTCGAGAACAACACTGCTTTGTAGGTCTGTTCCCTCTTTTTAATGGACTGTCTGCGCTGCCTGGAGGAGCAGAATAATTCTTTGACAAGCCCAGGGGGTCTCATCAAGGCTATTCCAAGTACCTTGCACTGTGCACTTGCTGGTCTGAGCAGAAATTGCTGGGCATTTGCTGTTTATGTGCAGCTTTGCTCTGTGGCACGTGGCATTATGTACAGTGCAGCCACCACAGTAGGCTCTCAGGTGCTCCTTTCCTGTCTATGGGGCCAGGATGGAAGCAGGGGGGGAAAATGACTTCACACTACCAGTTTGCCCCTCTGGGGTGATAAAGGGCCCTCCTTGGCCCTTGGTATCAATACAAGCAGTCTCAGGACTGCACTGATTTGCAAGGCTTTTTGCTACAGGGTCCTATCCTTGTTACTCAGTTCACTCTGTGCATACTCTTGGTCTGCCCTATTCATCAGAAAGTGGGACCAGGGCTGTTCAGCGTCCTCATGTTTAATCTACACCACGGCTGTTCCTACTCCCTTGAAGGCCCTGTTTTGCTATCAGAGCAAGCTAGACAGTCCTCGCTGTTCAGAGGAACTGCCCGGCCCATTCTGAACGGGCAGCAGAGCAATGGAAAATCAGTGCTGAGGGCTCTCTAAGCCCCTGGATTGTCACTATTACATGGTGTAATATCGAGCACGGTGACTTTCTCTGGTCCTGTTGCATCAGTGACTTAAATCACTGATCAGATGTTAAAAAAAACCCCAAAACCCCCACATAGGTACTTGACAGGAGAGGCCTGACATCATTTTATATCCACAAAGTATTTGGACCTGGAAACCTGTCTGAAACGTTCATACCCACAGGGGGGCACCTCTGAGCTTTCAAAGGCCACATCACTCCTCTGAGAGAGAATGCAACTCCAAATTGCAGGCATATTTGTGGCCATGTATTTCCTCAGGGCTCCTTGCTCATTCACTATTTTTGAGCTTCTTGCTAAAATGGCAGGTGTCCAAAATTGGTGATTAAGTTGCTCTGATTCATCTGCCTAGCTCATCAATTTAGCCTGCTGAGCCCTATTGCTCTTGTTTAAACCATAACATTAAAAAAAAAAAAAAACCAGTGAATCACTTGAGGACATGTATAAACTTATTGTAGAATAATTGATTGCACAAAGGCACCTCCTAGTGCCAGCTGAATAACCCCAAATCAGCATTTCCCAAATGATGTAATGGCAAACTGTGTTTAAATAAGCTGTTTGAGGAATATGAATTAGTTGGGTATTCCAAACACTGCATGAATCCTTTATGGCAGTCGATGAATGGCAGTAAATGAATGGTGCTGAATAGTATTTCTAGACAGATTTTATTGTAAAGATATGGTCAGAGAGGGTTACAGCTGATTTTGTGGGTTCCTATCTCCTACAGAACTGGGACTCGGGACAGCTGGGTTCCAGTCCCAGGTCTGCTGTGGAAGCTATTACGAACCTCAGCTTTGCCATGTAGCATATTGGTGCTGATCTTGCTGGTAACCAATGCCAAGATCTATGGGTGCAAGGCCACGGTATAACAGACAAGGATAAATATAAGGGAAGAACACACACTGACCAAGGCATTGTCCTGAATTGTCATATTTAATAGCTCATGTGTTGCTTGAGAGTGGGACATAGCCAAGGAAACCCTTTGAAAGACCACCCGGTATCAAAATTGTTCACTGCCAACAGTTCAGTTGTCTTAAATCTACATAACTTGCATAGGGTTGACCTGGTGCATGCAGGCTTGTTTGTGATATTGCTCCAGGGATCCTTTACTCGGGTCATTAAAACCACCACAATTGTTGTGACAATGAAGGTGGGGAAGAACGTTCAGTTTTATTGGTATCACATAAAAAAAGTTCAGAGTGAGAAGCTCTGACCACATCAGTAGGTTCTTGTTGCCTGCCAGGACTGTCATGCAATGGGCACTCGGTGTTTGGTTCATTATTTTACCTAATTAGGTTTCCTTGGCAGCCAGATCATCAACTGGCTTAAAGTAAAGTAGCCCTATGTAGCTGCATAGTTTTCAGCAGAGCTGGCCCAGATCAGACCAGCTTCCTGCCCTCTTACCCCTCAATGAAGCTTGCATTGGGTTGAAACCACTTACCAGTTTCTTATATACCCAATTTTTTTTAAAGGCTGCTTTCTTGCTGTGTGAATCATGCTCATTTTGCATCTGATGCAGGTTAACGAATGGGTGCATCAGCCAGAAATCATCGAAAACCTGGCTTGCTTGGTTGGCTGTGGATGGTATAATATTTCAAAGTGAAAATTGCTCTTTTTTTCTCTCCCTTGTCTCTGGTAATCTGATGGCTAGGAGGCACCTGTCTCCTGCTGTGCGGATCCCCTCAGCATGAATGGTTTCCTTTTGTTCATGCTGTTTATCTCACAGTAGGAGATGCATAGCAAGAAAGGGAAATCGGGAGAAACACCTGGAGGCAGATTCTACCATACAACATTCATTTTAATGGCAAAAAGAAGTGAAGGACACAGGACTGCAGCCCTGAACAAGGCGCCTTCAGGTGGGAAAACCAGGACAACAGGCACAAAGCCTCACATTATTAGGGAACACCCAAAATGTTCTTCTGCTTTTGTTCCCAGGCAGTTATAAGACCCTTGTTTTTCAGTAGGGATGTCAACTCTCCAGGATTGCCCTGGAGTCTCCAGGAATTGCATAGAAATCTCCAGGAGACTATTGAGAGTCACCCAGAAGATAAATGATAGGGCATTCATTAAGATAAATATTAAATGTTGAATCCAATTTATACAGTGGTCCAGTAGGTTTTTAAAATGTAAGAGTCATGTGCAGGGGTGTACTTGGTAGCTGTGTTGGTCTGAGATAAAAAGACATGTTTAAAACTAGAACCCTTGGTTCCAAAATGATACCTTTTATTAGACCAACTGGAAAATGGCAAGAAAACTGTCCTTTTCTGCAAGCTTTCGGGATCAAAGTCTCTTCATCAGGCTCTGGGAAAAGGTGTAGATACAAGATGGTAAAAAGTCCCCATAAGTAGGAAATAAACTTCATTTCTGCGCAGAGGGAGCTGAAGATGGAAGTCTGTCCCTCTGGGTCCATGAGAGTGTCTTTGTGAGATGTGTTGAGTAGCTCTTTGGTGATGCCTGTGCAAGATGATGGTACAAGAGTCATGCACATTTGCCTTCTGGATGTAAAGTCTACTCTTTGTAATCTGTCACCAATATATGCAAGCATGTGGGCACATCCGTGTTGTGTCGCGGGCACATTGGCACTCTGGAAACCTCCCAGAATAGATTTAAACAGAGTTGGCAACCCTAGTTTTCAGCCTTGATCGGTTCCTGGTTTTAGCTGGGTCTATCTCAAGATGTTTATGAAACAGGTAATTAGGCATTTAAGGAGCGCATTGAGAAACAGGGGATAACTTGTGCTGCACATTTGCCTGAAACAAATGGTATGGTGATGCCCAACGTTCAAGTCCAGCTTACTGCCTGAGAGGGGATAAAAGCTGTAGAAACAAACACAGGGAAGGGGGGTGAGCCTCATGCAATGAGAGGTCCCAATTCAGGAATAAGAGAAGCAAGCCTGTGCTGCTACAGATTCTGCCGTTTGGTTCACGGTGCTGGCTAGAACGGCTTGGCCATGTGGCCCTTCTCAGCAGGTGGGCGTCGTGGGGGGCTGAGGAGATGGCTCTGGGCCCTTGGGAGGAGGTGGGGCCGGCTCTGGGCATTTTGGTGGAGCAGAAGGGCAGCTTTCCAGGAATTTCAGAGGAGGACACAGCTGGGAGCTCTCTGGTGGTGGCTGGAATGGCTGCTTGATCTGCTGCTGGTCATGAGACATTGTTTCTGCACCTAGGAAGATATGAGAGGATGAAGAGTACATCATGCTTGTTGCAGCACTTTGTGAGCGGCAATGGGGCATAAGGGGCAGGAGCTGCTACCTCTGGCAGTGGCCGGGAATCTGACTGCAGTGGGCTCTGTGTCAGCAGAACTCCCCAAAAGCTTCTGGTTTGGATCTTCTCCGAGACGGCATCTGCCTCCCAAGCTCCCAGCTTTTCCACCCACTGCTCCCAGGTCCTCTGCTTCCCACAGCCTCAAAAACCCTTGGAAAATAAGTGGGGTACAGATTTACCAGTCACTACAAATGCAAATGATGGCTAATTAGCTATGCTATAATAGATATTTCTTCAGGAGCAAGTCCTCACTGAAGACCAGCCAAAGACTTGCATCCACCTGTCTCAGTACAAGGAATCCAACCTGGCTCTTTTGTTTGTCTCTCCATGCTCTCTCTTGAGAGTGCTGGCCCCCACATCACTGTCTTGTCTGATCACCTGCCCCAGAGTTAGCTCTTAATCAGTGCATGTATATTTAGTGCAGCTGGACTTACCCAGGTTGTCAGCAGTGGGAGTTCGAAGCAGTGCAAAGGTCTGGGGAGCACTTGAAAGGCAGAATTTTTATAAAGCTTGCAGGCCCCACCTTGAGGAAATAAGCTATTTTTTGGGGTATGATTTATCACCACCAGCACTTACCCTCCTCTCCTCTCCTCTCCCTCCAACCACTGGTTTGACTCACTATTTTGTGCTGTAAAAAATCCCTTTTTGGCACTGGTTTAGCTGCTCCTCCCCATCCTGTCCTCTCTGGAGCTCACGTTTCACACATTTCTGAACATTGGTGTCATTCTTTAGTGTGACACTCTGCAAAGCTCAGGGACCTGGGTGCAGCCGGATCCACCCTCAGGCACAGCTGGATCCACCTTCGTAGATATTCACAGGAATGAGAGCACTGGAAATTGGGTGGGATTTTAAGGAGACCCCAAGCCTTGGCCAGAAGTTGAGGCTTGATGTTGCAGCAGTTTGGTTTAGGAACTCCCAAAGAATGAGTGATTCAGGGGGGGACTATAGCTTCATTTTCTGGCAGATAGGTTCCCCAGAAGCTCTGTGTCCTAATACCCCTATTTAATGAATGTGCAGTAACCCAGGCACAGTGTTGTTTGGAGCATCCTTCAGAGCAACTTTATCCCCAGGACAGTGGCCTAGTGGACAGAGCATCAGACTAGGACTCAGATCTGCCACCTCTTCTGGGCTATGTCCCTGTCTGATAGGTGAGCCACTTCACTTCTCTATTCCTCAGCTTCTCTCATTTCTAAAGCATATCAAGCTGTACAGCTCTATAAAAGTTAAGGAGTCTTGAAGAAGAAAGCAGTGTATTTGAAAGCTTGTTTAAGTCTATCCCAACCATGCAGTTGGTCCAATAAAAGATATCACCCACAAAAATCCTTGCCTCTGGTATATTTTCTGGACCAACATGACTACAACAACACTTCAATGCTATATAGAAGTTAAATCTTGTTCATGCATCTTGTGTCTTTCTTTCTTGCCCACGTTCAGCTGGACATTTCCTCCATAGCAAACTGTAAATAAGGGGTGGGTGGGAAAGCAAAACCAGAAGGCAGGTGCTGTGATGCAACATAAGTTTTAATGTGCAAGAGAAGAGGAGCATACATGGTACAGAATAAAGTAATGCGAACTAGAGAGTATATATTTCCAGGCTCCAGTTAGATACACAGTCCACCAACCATTCCTCTGAGGTGAGTCATTTCACGCAAAGACGATCTTTATTGAAGCTTTAGAGTTTGGCAGTTGAATCCTGCTTTCCATTATGTTCAATGAGCTTTTTTTACCTTTGGTTGACTTCAGGTAGGACTAAGCACAATACATCCCGAATTAAACACTGTTTCTCCATTAAACCTCTTCTGTTCAGAGCTGCCGCATGTTCGTAGTGGCTGGAACATACAGGGTGTAATTCTCACTGAAGCTAAAGCTACTTTCCACCACTCCAGCAATGTCACAGAGCCTTGAAGTGAGTGTAAATGTAATTGCTGCCCATTATAAGGCCCTAACCTCTTTTACAATGACAACATGGTTATGCAGGGGCTTGAAGACAACTGAGACTGAAGTCTGCTGTGATACTAACAGAGACGCTTCACTAGAAAGCCATTAGGAACCATAGTCCTCTATTCAAGGTAAAGTGAAATATGGGAAAAATCTACGTGGGCCTTTTTATCAAAGAGCTGCTATTGACATCAGCTGGGGTTGTGGGTGACCGGTACCTATAGAGCCATGCCCCTAAGCTCAGCTGTGAATCTGCATCTTGCTTTTCATTGCCCAGTGAAAAAGCAGGATGCTTCTTTTGGGGTTAACATGGCCCGCAGTTCCCATAGCCACATCTGTTGGACCACTGGAAATAATAAGGGGCAGTGCACTTCTGAGCAGGGGGCTGCATGTAGGCAGGACCACATGCTGGAGGGCATCTCATGGGACATGGCTGTATGTACTGGGGAGCCCATTGGTGCTCCCATCCCTTGCTGAAGGGCTGAGGCTGCTGCAGGCCACATGGCTCAAGGTACCCGGTAGCACACGGTGTTAAGCACTTTGCAGCACATGGCTCAGGGCGCGTGGGAGTGCACGGCAGTGGGCATCTCACAACCCGGGTCTTGACGCATGTGGTGGCACATGGCTCTGGGAGCTTCTTGGTAATGCAGGGCTCAGTGCATTTGGTTGCACAGGGTGTTGTCCACTTCGTGGCAGGGGGCTTGGGGCACCGTGTGACACAGGAGGAATATTTCACTCCAGGTGGTACGTAGCACTGCTGTTTGAGCTGGTATCCATAGTAAGACATCTTCATGAGAGGGAGGATCACCTGGAACAGGGAAGGCAGAGGGTAAACATAGAAAATGCAGAAGAAGTGACAGTGTAGGATGTTCTCAGCACAGTCCTGAGGGTCAAGATTGAACCTGGGTGGGTATGAGCAGATAGTAGCTAAGGGCAAGGAGGGATGCGATGAGAGAGGGCAGGGAGGTGAAAGACAGTGGTGGGTTGGGTCCCATAGCATGCCTCATCTGGAAAGCCTACACTGATGACTCTTGCTGGAGATCCCTGGCCCCAGCCCTTCTCCCCTCATGCCTTGCCATTCTCCTTCTTGAGTCTGCATCTCTACAGCTCTGAGCTCTAAGCAAACCAGTTCAGTTCAGGATCACAGTATAGCTCTCTGGTTTCCAAATCTTACAGGTCAGTTATTAAGTTGCTAACACATTTAAAAGAAAATGTTCTTTGGTGCAAATAAGCCCTCCCAGGCCAGATCCTCAGCTGTTATCAATCAACACATTTTACCTGAGTTCAAAGGAGGCAGGTCAGCTTTCATTGGCTATAACTATGGCTTTAAAACTGCTAACTACGCACACATGAACAAGAGAACAGCCAGATTGGATCAGCATGGGCCGTCTTATTCACTATCTTCTGTTGTTCAATGCTGGAGACTAGCAAAGGAATATCTCCCCCTTAAAACAGATGTCAAACCACACTTCCAGTGTTGCATATAAGCAAACTGATCTTCCTAGTCCCATGGAAATAGGTACAGATTCCCAGGTGGTTTCAAATTGGCATAAGGCCATTTGCTTCAGCTCAGCAAATAACTCTTCAAATATTTGCTGCGCTAATATGCTCCAGCCTTAGTGAAGTTTGAGGCTGAGATTTTTGCATCTACTTCAGAGATTTGGATGCTCAGTTCCCCAATTAACTGTCATGGAAAAATATTTCCTTAACTCCAGTGTTGCTCTGTAAATCCCAGCCTGAATTTCTAATGCTGGCAGCTGAACAGCCACATACAAGCTTTTGCATAGAAAGGAACTGCCTAATAATTCTAGCTATCAGAGTCTTTATTTAGGATTCAGTCTTAAATTAAAACTATCAACAAAATCACATTTTACTACTTATCGGGAGATTGAGACGAGTCAGACTTACCCAGTCCACTGCAGAGAATAAATCAAGAGAACTGGTTCAAGAGCTCAAAGTTATGAGCTTTTATATCATTTCCTAGACTGCTTGGAGGCATTGAGACATCCTTTATGCATCAGATCCTAATTACTTACCATATAACATTTATGCTATACACAAAATCTCCATTTGATGGGATTATTTTACTTCTAATTTGTGATTATTAATCTATTTTTGGATCTGTCTGAAAAAAACAGGCTTAGCACACCCAGCAAGTTCCTTTCATTTTAACGTTTTATTGGCCAAAATAATACCTGGCTTTAATGTTTTATTGGCCAAAATAATACCTAGTTTTATTCTGCTGACCTCACTGGAGTTACACCAGGAAAGAAGCTTGCTCCACATGTTTTGATCTTCTTTTAGCAAATTAATAAAAAAGGTGGCTCAGAGGCGTGTGCATGGTATGATTTTCCATCATGCCCAGAATTTATTTTGGGTCAATTCCTTCACATTTAACCCTTCCAGTTCCTTACAAAGTGGGCAGCTTCATTCCTCATGCTTAGCATTCCCATGCAGGCCAGTGACAGATCTGGAGGGTCCTAGGAAATTATGATGTGACGTATATGCAAGATCCCCAAGTGGTAGGAATTGGCATTCAGTTATTGAAGCCTGTGGAGCTGTGCTGTTTTAGCCTAGTGCTGGATTTGTCCTGTAAACTTTAAATCTGATTTTTATTAAAAAGAGAGACAAAGCAACTCTTTAACAGAAATTAGATCATCATCCCCCTGCTAGAAATGATGACTTTTGGAGGGAATGACCTCAGGGAACTTGTGAATTTTTTTTTAAGTGACACTCATGTTCAATATGTAGGTGTCTGACTTCAGTAGCAAACTAATACTACACCACTTTGCACATGTAAAGCATTAATGAGTGCTTGTGAAGAGCTTTGAAGTCCTTCGTTCTGGGGAAGCCTCGTAACATCCTTGATGAGTATTATTATCCTGGTTTTATTTTCAGGTGAAGGTCACACAGGTAATCTGTGAATGGGCCTGAACCCAGGAGTCTTGGCTTCTCATGCCATGTTCTGACCATTAGCACTGCCCTGTGTGGCCAGACTCCATCAATCACATTTTTATCTAGTTAGTATTGCTACAATAATCATTGTTAGAGAAATAGGTGAATGAATTATTGTTGATTCTGAATGATCCAACTTTGCTGATCAAACATTTCACCTTTATATTGACATAAAAAGCCATTTATAGATGTTATGGTTTTCCAGGTTTAATCCAGACTCCAGCTGTCACTATTTTCAAGTTGACGTCTGTAGTCCAAATTAAAATTTGGCTTCAATCCCAAAGAAATAATCTTCATTGAATGACAATTAAAGTGAATGCAGACTAAGGCAGCTTGAATTAGGCAATTTAAACTATTAATTAATGTGTATTAATTAACTTGTATTTGGAACTCAGAAGATAAGCATCGCAAATATCAATCTCCTGGCAAGGGAAACTCAGTTGGGTTTTTGCAACACAAGAGAGGCTATCAGGCACAAAGTAATGTCTTTACAAAGTCAGATGTGCCAATAACACCTCAGGGTGACTATTACTAATTATCTATTGCAGGAAATTGCATCTATTAGGGCTTCTGGAACAACACTTTAGATAACTGTCTAAACCTTAGATTGCAACAATGTAGCAGTGGTTAAACAAGTTTATTATCACCTCCTGATTACTAGGACCACACACACAGGCTGCAAACTCTGTCTGTTAAGGGACTGTCAAGTGTATAGCTAGGGCTCCCTGCTAATCAATGATTATCTATTAACCCTTCATTCAAAATTAAATTTGATCTGAACTGTGTTTAGTTTAGAAAGCAGTGAGCAATGTCTACCAGTGGCCCTAGATACTACTGAGAGTTGCTTTAACTTTTCCCATTTTGTTTATTATCATCTTTCTCCCAAAGAATTATTATATTTAAAGAACATAAATTGTTGCCTAAGAATGGTTTTTCCCCCTGCCTTTCATACTTGCACGGCCTGCTTATAGGATCTGCAAATCTAACATTTTTTGTAATCCTAATTCAAGCCTTTTAGAGTGGATTATTTGCATTCTGTCTGGAAATTACCTTAAATAATTAGGGGAGATTAGAAGTCAGGAGACAAGTATAATTTGGGGTGACAAACTGTGCTCTATCTAGCCCTATATCTTGACTCCAACAATAGCCAAAAGTACAACTGCTTCTGGTGCAGGTATTACAAATCCAGCCATAGACAGTTATGAGATTATTTTGCAACGGAGATGCCCTGAGGCAAGGGGGTTGCATGCTTAGCAAATCTGAGTCCATCTCAGTTGACAGCTGCTATAGATTACTGTACACACCACAGTCTGGATTGCCAAATTACTGTATCAGTTGATTACTTCGCAGTGAGACACACCATCCAATTAATGAGGAACGTAAACAAGTAGCACTAAATGCCTCCAGTGCTGATGAGTAAAACCTGCTGTAATCTAGTAATAAGTATTTCCTCTGGAGATTACTGCGCTCTTTAAAAACTGATACCTTGAGGCTTTGACATTGCTGTCTGCAGTATTGACTCTGTGGTTAGGAAATGAAGCATTCAGGATCCCTGGAGGGAACCTTCTACTGGCTGAACTATAATCTCCTACCTCAAGACATCAGAATACTTTGCAAACGGGAACTAAAGCAATGACCATCCTAGACAGTATTGGGGATGTCTCTACTAGTATGGAAACAGGGCTATTGACACTGGGATGAACAATAGGATTATGGCTAGCTCATGGTGAAATGGCAGAGGGAAGATGTGGACTGACTTACTTTAGGTTAAGTCAGTGAACTATTTTCTCAGTTCTGTAAGTAGATAGAGCAGTGTTTTGAAAAGTTGCCACTGATTTTATGTTCCCAGCAAGATGTGCCCAAGCTAAGGTTTAGAACTACACAGGCATCCCCCTGGATCTAGTGGGCATGTCTACACATGCATTAATGTGCTTTAGTTAATGCACATTAAATCTAGTCACTCTGGCCATTTATACATGCATTTCTGATGCAGCGCTAGGCACTTTAACTAGCAAGCTGCACTAATTTAAAGCGCCCGTGTGTCGAGTGTATCAGCAGTGCTGTGCATCCCCGTGATGAAAAAATGGTGGCGGGGTGCTTTGAACCAAAGGTCATCAGACATGTTTTATTTCATAGCATACCATTGCCGTTTTGTCAGTGCAGAGACGCATGGTAATGCTGATACACGTGACGCGTGAAGCTGCTGGAGTGAGTCAATTTCTGTGCTCCAGCAGACCCGATTCATCGAGGCAGCTTCAACATGCTGGATTTCCAGTGTGTTAGAGCAGGCTGCTGCATGTGTGTAGGAGCCCTCCATTGTGAGGTACTAGGAAAATGCACATTAGCATGTCTTAATGCGCATTAACTAAGGAGCATGTTTTTCGGTGATGCTTTAATGTGTATTAAAATAGGCGAATGAGCATTAAAGCGCATGTGTAGATGCACTCAGTGAGGCCCATGAACACTATAAATTGGTTTGGAAACTGGCTTCCAGCATGCATTACCTTAGACACTGAACACTAGAGGAACCCAAAATTTGTAAGCATGTAGCAGATAAGCCTTGGCAATGTGTAAAGCTGAAAAAAATACTGGAGAGGGAAAAAAAAAAAAAAAGAAAAAAATCCAGATGGCCAATAATAAGATGCAACATAATTTTTATTGTGAAGAAAACTGAATAGACAATTGCAGTCTGAACTAATGCAGAGTAAACAGAATGATGTATTATGTATTTCCATTAATTACTTGCTTCAAAGAGATGCATTTTACATGAGATCATTTGTTCACCCGTTCACTCATTTTTGTTGATGTGGAGGTTGACCATCAAGACCCCGTTGAACCCCTGTAAGTTGCTTTACCCTGATTTAAGGGCAAAGCAGAGGGCTAAACAGTTTTTCTATTATGCATTCTATAAAGCCAGAAACAATAGATGTAACACACAGAGACTAATTTGCATAGCCATCAAAGTCCCTGCACTTGCTTCACATGATAGAAAATGGCATTGAGGTGAAGGCAGGTAAAAGAATGTGGATTGCATTAAGACACCAACATCTTTTACATCAGTAGAGTGATGTGAATATCCTTCATGCCACAGCTCACAGCGTCGCTACTTGAAGAAATACTTAGCTAGACACTATTACAGGAAATAAATTGTAAGATAAAGTAGAAATGGGAAAGACATGAAAGAGGAAGGGTTATTTTTATCTAAGATGCTGAGCACTGACAGCTCTCATTGACTTCAGTGAGAGTTGTAGGAGCTAAGCATTTCTGAAAGCCATGTCCCAGAGATCAGCCATGAATCTGTATCTTGCATGTCATTGCCTGGTTATTCCTTGTTCAAAGGCCCTTCCTTCAGGGTTTAGCATGGCGCACAGTTGCCATTGAGGTACCTGTGGCCCGATCGCCAGCCCCCAGAACCACAAAGGCCCCCGTAACCCCATAATCCACCATAGCCATAGGGACCCCCAGCACCCATGTAGGCCCGGGAGCCATAGAAGCCCTGGGACCCAAAGCCGCCCCCAAAACCAGCTGCAATGTGAGGCGCTCCAGTGGATCCCACAATGCCTTCCTGAGGGAAGGAGCTGAGCATGGGTCCAGGGATGGTCACAACAACCGGGGGCGGCTGGATCACCACTGTGGAGTCGGGGCACTGCCGGACGCACGGCTCGTTGCTGCTGTCAGTGATGGGCTGTGGGACAGCCACCCCGCAGGGGCTGGCGCAGATGCCAGAGCTCAGAGCTGGATAGCAAGTCATTTTCTTTGTTTTGGGGAAAGAAATCTGAAATAAATGCCAGAGAAAATGATAAAGATCAGGCACAACTATTGGTTGAATAAGAGGTTTAAAAGCTAGGTTCGCTTGAGAGAGGGAGACCCGGGGCCTGCCTCTTGGCTGGCGACTCCAGTAGCTTGCAAATGAGGTGCTAGAATACTCAACATTGTGAATCAGACCCTTAATTTTTGCTTCTCCCTCTTGTATCACATCAGCCTTTCATTCCTCTGGCACCCATCATCCTTAAACCCACTCCTACCCAGCCTTTTACCCCCTTCTCTCCATCTCTTGTATACTCTGAGTGTAAGAAATCAATTCTCCCCCAGAATTAACCAAACTGTGGTGTCCAAATAGCTTTGAAAATCCCATCCTATGGTTAATTATAAGAAGAGTCTTTATGGAATGGAATAGATAGTACCAAGAATGAGAAAATATTTGCTTTGTCTTCCCCTGCAAGTTCAAATGAAATGAATTCAATACTTACAAAGGGATGGAGCTGAAGAGGATTTACCAGAGGCAGCAAAGAGATGAAGTGAAGAGCAGCAGTTGGAAGAGTTGTGAGTTGCGAGTGCTTTTATACAGTTTGTAGACTGCCTGGAGGATCTGAGAAGCCCATGTATGTGTCAAGTCCTAATTAGTTGCTAAATCACATTTATTAGACATGTAGCTCATGTTGTTGTTAGTATATTTTCAGCCTCACGCAGTGTGGCGTGTAGATTGCATTGTTTAATTCCTAAACTTTATAGACCAGTGGGATGGTCCCAGGAATGAATTTGATCTCAGTGGATTATGCCAGAGAAGAAGCTGACTCTATGATTAGTTCTTTTAAGGTGATTCAGAGCCTCAGGCAAACAAATGATGACCAAGTAATATGTAATCGGGGAACTCCTTGGCTTCTCTTTGCACCTCTTAGGAAGGAGAAAGACATTTTTGCGTGCTTAGGCCCAGCATCCCAAACAGGTCGTATGCAAGTACTTTGAAATCAATGGAAGCTTCATTGACTTCACTGGATTTTTCATTAGGTCCTTTCATCCCTGTGGGCAGAGGCCCTATACAAGACCCATACACTATAAAAATAATCCGACTAAAACTTTCAAAATACAGTTTACTCATGGCTATAAATGGTGCAGAGATCTTTGGCTGGGAATTAATTTCATCCTGTGGTGAGAAAAAAAACCTTTTTGGGTTAAGGGTGAGCCAGACAAAACCTCTTGGCAGAGACCTACAGTGTTGGATGGCATGGGCGAAGGGAAATAGGGCAGCAATTTATAGTCTTTCACATGATAGGCTGAACTCTGAACATCTCAGTATTTGTTTAAAATTAATTCCATTTAATACTTGGTAATTTCATGAGGCACTTGAACTTCTCTCTGTACCTTGGGTGGATTTCCAGCACTTGCATCTATCATTTAAGGTACCAGTTACATTTACAAGTTGTAGTTTGGTTTTTAAGTTGTTGGGTTTTTTGAGTAACAGATCTTGGGTCCACTGGTCAAGGAAGCGATTGCTTTGCTGCTTGTGATATGATTTCCTTCTGAATATCTCCATTAGCTTACATGTTCCTG